>NW_026891376.1:4018143-4038150 GCF_015708825.2 Lethenteron reissneri
CGTTGAGTGGCAAAGTTGAGTGGCAAAGTTGAGTGGCAGAGTTGAGTGGCAGAGTTGAGTGGCAGAGTTGAGTGGCAACGTTGAGTGGCAACGTTGAGTGGCAGAGTTGAGTGGCAGAGTTGAGTGGCAAAGTTGAGTGGCAAAGTTGAGTGACAAAGTTGAGTGGCAACGTTGAGTGGCAACGTTGAGTGGCAAAGTTGAGTGGCAGAGTTGAGTGGCAAAGTTGAGTGACAAAGTTGAGTGGCAGAGTTGAGTGGCAACGTTGAGTGGCAGAGTTGAGTGGCAGAGTTGAGTGGCAAAGTTGAGTGGCAGAGTTGAGTGGCAACGTTGAGTGGCAAAGTTGAGTGGCAGAGTTGAGTGGCAAAGTTGAGTGGCAGAGTTGAGTGGCAACGTTGAGTGGCAAAGTTGAGTGGCAGAGTTGAGTGGCAACGTTGAGTGGCAGAGTTGAGTGGCAGAGTTGAGTGGCAAAGTTGAGTGGCAGAGTTGAGTGGCAACGTTGAGTGGCAGAGTTGAGTGGCAAAGTTGAGTGGCAGAGTTGAGTGGCAAAGTTGAGTGGCAACGTTGAGTGGCAGAGTTGAGTGGCAGAGTTGAGTGGCAACGTTGAGTGGCAAAGTTGAGTGGCAAAGTTGAGTGGCAACGTTGAGTGGCAGAGTTGAGTGGCAGAGTTGAGTGGCAACGTTGAGTGGCAGAGTTGAGTGGCAGAGTTGAGTGGCAAAGTTGAGTGGCAGAGTTGAGTGGCAACGTTGAGTGGCAGAGTTGAGTGACAAAGTTGAGTGACAAAGTTGAGTGGCAAAGTTGAGTGGCAACGTTGAGTGGCAGAGTTGAGTGGCAACGTTGAGTGGCAAAGTTGAGTGGCAGAGTTGAGTGGCAAAGTTGAGTGGCAACGTTGAGTGGCAAAGTTGAGTGGCAGAGTTGAGTGGCAAAGTTGAGTGGCAGAGTTGAGTGGCAACGTTGAGTGGCAAAGTTGAGTGGCAGAGTTGAGTGGCAACGTTGAGTGGCAGAGTTGAGTGGCAACGTTGAGTGGCAACGTTGAGTGGCAAAGTTGAGTGGCAACGTTGAGCGGCAGAGTTGAGCGGCAAAGTTGAGCGGCAAAGTTGAGTGGCAGAGTTGAGTGGCAACGTTGAGTGGCAACGTTGAGTGGCAAAGTTGAGTGGCAACGTTGAGTGGCAAAGTTGAGTGGCAGAGTTGAGTGGCAAAGTTGAGTGGCAGAGTTTAGTGGCAACGTTGAGTGGCAAAGTTGAGTGGCAAAGTTGAGTGGCAGAGTTGAGTGGCAAAGTTGAGTGGCAACGTTGAGTGGCAAAGTTGAGTGGCAGAGTTGAGTGGCAAAGTTGAGTGGCAGAGTTGAGTGGCAACGTTGAGTGGCAAAGTTGAGTGGCAAAGTTGAGTGGCAGAGTTGAGTGGCAACGTTGAGTGGCAACGTTGAGTGGCAACGTTGAGTGGCAACGTTGAGTGGCAAAGTTGAGTGGCAAAGTTGAGTGGCAGAGTTGAGTGGCAACGTTGAGTGGCAAAGTTGAGTGGCAACGTTGAGTGACAAGTGAGTGGCACGTTGAGTGGCAAAATTGAGTGGCCCAAAATTGAGTGGCAAAGTTGAGTGGCAAAGTTGAGTGGCAACGTTGAGTGGCAAAGTTGAGTGACAAAGTTGAGTGACAAAGTTGAGTGGCAACGTTGAGTGGCAAAGTTGAGTGGCAACGTTGAGTGGCAAAGTTGAGTGGCAGAGTTGAGTGGCAAAGTTGAGTGGCAGAGTTGAGTGGCAACGTTGAGTGGCAACGTTGAGTGGCAACGTTGAGTGGCAAAGTTGAGTGGCAAAGTTGAGTGACAAAGTTGAGTGGCAACGTTGAGTGGGCAAAGTTGAGTGGCAACTGTTGAGTGGCAAAGTTGAGTGGCAGAGTTGAGTGGCAAAGTTGAGTGGCAGAGTTGAGTGGCAAAGTTGAGTGGCAACGTTGAGTGGCAACGTTGAGTGGCAACGTTGAGTGGCAACGTTGAGTGGCAAAGTTGAGTGGCAAAGTTGAGTGGCAACGTTGAGTGGCAGAGTTGAGTGGCAACGTTCAGTGGGAACGTTGAGTGGCAGAGTAGCCGAGAATTAGTTAATTAGCAAAATTAATTAGCCAAGTCAGTAAAATATATCCGGCCTACAGGGTCCCGACATTGTATTGTGCAGCCAAAAACCTCAATAAAAAATATTTAAATATAAAACTTATTCTACTCATTAATTTTGTTGTTTCGGTTGCCTGCCCCCCCTCACCCCCCATCGCCCCCCCTCCCGCTGTGCCCCCCCTCGTCCCCCCCCTCCCGCTGTGCCCCCCCTCGCCCCCCCACTCCCGCTGTGCCCCCCCTCACCCCCCCCCCCCCGCTGTGCCCCCCGCCAGGTGAACAAGCGGAACGATCGTGGGGAGACGCCACTCCACCTGGCGGCCATCCGCGGAGACGCCAGGGTGGCCAGGAGCCTCATAGAGCGAGGGGCAGTCGTCAACGTGAAAGACTTCGCTGGTGAGGTGGGGGGTGTGGGGGGGTGGGGGGGGGGGTGGTGGTGGAAGGGGGTGGTGGGGGTGGTGGAGCCACACAGAACGACGTTTGTGTTGGCGCCGTCAAACCCGACGAAATCTCCCTTGGAGCTTCTCTCGAACCTCCGTCTCAAGTGTGTCGGTGTCCCCCCCTGGCCCCTCCCCTCGCCCCCCCTCGCCCCCCCCTCGCCCCCCCCTCACCCCCCTCGCCCCCCCTCGCCCCCCCCTCGCCCCCCCCCTCACCCCCCCCCGGCCCCCCAGGCTGGACCCCGCTGCACGAGGCGTGTAACCGTGGCCACCGTGATCTGGCCGAGCTGCTGCTGCTGTCGGGCGCCCAGGTGAACACGCGCGGCCTGGACGACGACACGCCCCTGCACGACGCCGTCACCAATGGCCACGACGAGGTGGGGGCCGGGGGGGGGCGGGGGGGGGCGGGGGGGGCTGCCGCTGAGGGTGCCCCAGCTATCACCGCTACCCCTACTGGCAGAGTTATGCACTTGCCCCTACAGCCTGCTAGAGGCTACACGGGGAGCTTTGTCTGTATTCTTAGGTTTTTTCTGTAAAGTCACGTAGGTAAAACATTAAAATTTATAAAAGTAAAATAAAATAAAAATCACGACGTTTCGAAGGCAACACAAGCTTCCGTCTTCAGGTGGAACCGTCACAGCCACGACAGCTGTATCAAGTAAATGAGAGATTGCAGGAGCTACCACTCCGTTTATATAATGGTTGGAGAGGGGGGAAGGGGCAAGTGCAGCACACTTTTTATTCATATGGTAAGGTGAGGCTTAAGAGGGTGAGCCTTTGTTATGGAGAGGTACGGTTTGTGACTCGGCCTGTGAAAAGGAGAAAACAACTGAACATGTGTGTCTATAGGGCGCTGCTGCTACTCGCTACCAGCACTTGCCCCTACAACCTGCTAGAAGCTACACGGGGGAGCTTTGTGTGTATAGGGTGCTGCCGTTGCTACTAGCAGCACTTGCCCCTACACCCTGCTAGAGGCTACCCGGGGGCACCTTTGTCTGTGTGCAGGTGGTGCGCCTGCTCCTGCACTTTGGGGGCGACGCCACGCAGCCCAACCGCACGGGCGAGCGGCCCCTGGACGTGTCGCCATCGGCCGCCCTCACCCTCCTGCTGCAGCAGCAGCTGCAGCATCAGCAGCTTCTGCAGCGCAGCAGATCCGCAAGCTCGGGCGGGTGCACGCACGACTCCCCTGCCTCGCGAGGTGAGGGAGACCCGCTCGCTCGCACACTCGCACACTCACTCACACACTCACACTCACTCACACTCACTCACTCAACAACAACAACAACAACCGCCATTCGCCACTAAGTGGCGGTGACGTCACCACGATGCTTGTGCCAGGCCAAGTGCACCTTGAGGCCACGTGAAGTGTCGAAAGCCCGCTGGCAGGAGGTCACGGGGCAGACCCAGGTGCCACTGGTCGACTGACCGAGATGACTGGCTGATGCACCACCTGTGCCCCCTACTGTGCCAACTTGCTGTGCTTTAGCCACCCGGCGCTCCGCTCGTTGTTGTGAGCGTCGCTCCTCCGCCCTCCGTTGTTGTTGGAGGGCGACTGCCTCCAACTGCCCAGTAGCGTCCTTCACGAGCCTCCTCCACTGAGGCCGATCTTGACACCGCTGGTACCAGTCATCGGCAAGTCCACTCAGCTCCACGTCCTCCTGTACCACATCACTCCATCTCTTCTCCAGCCCGTGCCGCGCCCGTCTAGCCTCACTCACACACTCACTCACACACTCACACTCACTCACTCACACACTCACACACTCACTCACACACTCTCGCTCACACTCTCACTCACTCACACACTCACTCACACTCGCTCACACTCGCTCGCACACTCACACACTCACATTCTCACGCTCACACTCGTACACTTTCGCTCACACTCTCACTCACTCACACTCGACCGCACACTCACACACTCTCACTCACACTCGCACGCACTCGCTCGCACACTCACACTCGCACGCCCACGCACTTGCTCGCACACTCTCACTCGCTTGCACACTCACGCTCACTCACACACTCGCACTCACACTCGCCCGCACACTCACACTCATGCACACTCGCACACTCACACTCGTTCTCACACTCTCACTAGTATGGGACTATCGTTTTTAATGGAAAAAGAACAGATAATACACTGTAACATGATTACAAATGTAATGTTAATCGCTTCAAAAAGTCATAAAGTCTCCGTTTGTTCGCCATCGTTGTCGACACGTGCCTGGGATCTTCGCCAAGCGGTCTCCAGGGGTGGTGTTGTTGCACATTCTCAGAAGTGTTGACATTGTTTTTAAGCGCCCTGTGTATAGCTCCAGTCGGGGGCCTTACCTACTATCATGAAAAAAAACTTGTTTAATATTTTTGTTGCGCCATACCAAGGCACTGCGGGTATTCTTATGGTCGCCACCCTCACAGGCCAATAGGAGCGGTCGAGAGAGTGAGTGGGAGGTGTGGGGGTTGACCTGGGGTAGACACCCCCCCTGGGTACCCCGTGACGGGGGGGGGGGGAGAGACTCCAGACCCCCCAAGGGGTGGGGGCTGGGGGCTAGGGGCCAACGGTTCATTCCAGAGACTTCTAGAAGGTTCTGGAGAAGGTTGTGGCTAGGGGCGGGGGAAGCCCCAACTTGTGTATAAGAGCCGGCCCTCTCAACGGGACCGGCAGTCTTCGTCCACTCAAGACCTGAAGACGCCTGAAGACGAGACCAGCACCCTGGGACCCTCAGACGAGGCTCTTGTCAGAGCCGCGTTGCAGCGGACCAGCGGTGGGACCCGTACCCTCGCTAGCCTCCCCTAGCCCCCGTAGCGGAGGACCCGTGAGTGCGTAGCCCGGGGTGTGTAGGGCCCGCTAGAAGGGAGGTTGTACCTTCCTTACGTTACCGGGTGACGGGGCCGTACCCCGTAGTGTTAGAGGGGCCACAGCTGTAAGCGTTACGGCTGTTGGCGTTGTTCTCGTTATTGAAATGAACGCGTTGCCACCAAGAGAAGTCTCTGGAAGGGTCTGAAATGAACCGTTGGCCTCTATCCCCCAGCCCCCACCCCTTTTTGGGGGTCTGGGTACCCCGTTTCTTGATGCTGACAAGAACGAATCGTCCGTTTGACCCGGAGCGGGTAACGTCACAGCCTCACCCAACGCAGACTTCCATCACGCCGGTGCTGCCCAGCGACCGCCAGTTAACCGGCTTGCAACAATCGCCCGAATCAAGTTTGCGAGTCGCCTCTGTGCAGGTCTCGATTTAAAGCTTTCGTGACTGCAGGGATTCATCTTCTTGGTTCTATTATGTTTTATTTGTATTATTTTATTACTTCCCTTCTACGTGACTTTACCGAAAGAACCAAGAAGATGGGTCTGTGCAGGTCGTCGGGGGTCGAGGCCACGTGAGTGCCGGTGTACGCCACGGAAGAATTTACCGGCGTGGGTGAGGCAGAATGCCAATCACGAGGCCTTCCGCCGCTGGCCCCGACGTACGTTCAGCACTTGAACAACCGTGAGACCTGGCAAAGCTCCCCGCCGGGGCTCTAGACAACATTCCCCCCCCCCCCGTACTGGCTGAGCAAGTTTCTTCACCCAAAAATTTGTTGGAACGACGGCCCATCTACCTTCTCCCTGCTGAGTGAGTGTGTGGAAAACTGTAGGAAGCGATGGATGCTGGGGCCCATCTCTCTCGCCCACCTGCTGTGTCAACAACATCCAGCGGTGGGATCTGGAGTTGCCCCCCAACGCTCGTGATGAAAAATTACCGGCGTGTGTTAGGCAGAATGCCGATCCATGAGCCCTTTCGCCGCTGGTCCCAACGTACGTTCAACACTTGAACAACCGTGAAATCTGGCAAATCTCCCCGCCGGAGTCTATACAACGTTCCCCCCGAACTGGCTGAGCAAGTTTCTTCACCCGAAATTTTGTCGTAACGCCGGCCACCAAAGTCACCGCACTCCCAAATGCATGCGGGAGAAGGACCTCGATGGGCGCCGGCTAGTTTTGAGGATGGATGCTGGGGCCCATCTCTCTCGCCCACCTGCTGTGTCAACAACATCCAGCGGCGGGATCTGGTGTTAACCCCCAACGCTCACGATGAAAAATTACCGGCGTCAATAGGACAATGCCGATCACGAGCCCTTTCGCCGCTGGCCCCATCGTACGTTCAGCACATGAACAACCGTGAGACCTGCAAAAGCTCCCCCTACCGGAGTCTAGACAACGTTCCCCTCCGAACTGGCTGAGCAAGTTTCTTCACCCGAAAGTTTGTCGGAACGACGGCCCATCTACCTTCTCCCTGCTGAGTGTGTGGAAAACTGTTGGAAGCGATGGATGCTGAGGCCCATCTCTCTCGCCCACCTGCTGTGCCAACATCACCCAGCGTGGGATCTGACATTGCCCCCAACGCTCACGAAGATTTGTCTTTGACGCACGCGGGGGGTGAGTGGGGGAGGGTGTGACGACTGACTCTGGCTCCAGTCACCATGAGGGGAGTGGACAGTCCTCTACTCGGGGCAGGAGACTTCCAAGCAACAGGGAATGGCTCTTCTGCAGCATCCCACGTCAGAGAATGAGGAGACTTACCGCAGCCGTCGTTCGGAGGTTCCTAGAGCCGTGCGGTGCTGCAAGGATGGGTGGTGGTCGCGGGTTGCTGAGGAGATGGAGTCTGCCTCAGTATCCTGCGATCACATTCATCAAAAATGTAACTTGCAGCGGCACACATCACCATCATTAGGAGAAATGAAAGTGATCCGATCTCCTACCCCCAGAAACAGGTTTGCAGATTTGCTGAGCATTTTTGTGAGGTCTTGGGGGAGAGGAAATCCCTCTGCCTGGAAAACATCATGGGACAAAGTGGGGATGACCCTGCTGAGGCTGCCGTGCCTTAAATATTGGAAGAAGTTGTCACCCCCTGACTTCTTCCAGCACCATCTGTTGAAGAAGTAGTGAAGATGATCCGGAGTTTGAGACTAGCAAAAACAAAAGAGATGATCTTCCAAGCCAAATGCTGGGGGAGGGTGGCGTTTGTGCGCAGACTACCCTACATGACATCATAAGAACAGTCTGGACCACTTAACGGGTTCCACAGGATTGGAAGGATGCCCTGGTGGTCCAACAGGACCTATATCTCTACTTTATTGACCTGGTCAAGCCTATGATCCGATCAATTGGCCTGGTTTGTTCTTCGTGCTTTCGGAGTCCCTGACCCTCTGCTCACCATCATTAAGAACCTTAATGATGGTGGGCAGGCCCAGGTAAAACTACGTGGCTGGGAGTCTGAGCCATTCCCTGTTCATCTTGGCGTGCGACAGGGTTGTCCTCTCGCTCCCACGTGAAGCCTTCTATAGCTGTACTGGAGGAATTTCCACAATGGGAGGCTGATCAATGCCCGGATGTGGTCACAGGATGACTGCCTATTGGTCAACCATGTTATGCATGCTGATGATCTGGTGACTTTTGGTGACTTCTGCTCACTCAGAGGAGTTGGAGGTGCTGCTGCTGAACCTGGAGCATGCCACTAAGCGGTGGAGCCTTACCATCAGCCCCAGCAAAACTCAGCACCTGCCTGGGTATTTGTTACTCTACCCCATTGGTGATGGGACAGTTGTGGATAGAGTGGAGGGGTTCCTATACCTGGGCAGTGTTTCAATGACTGGCTCCAGTGTTACAGCAGAGGTGTCGCTCTAAATCAGTCGAGCCGCATTATCTTTTTATCGGCTGCATAAAGCTGTGTGGAAGCTGCTTGGTCTGTCGCTCCACATGAAGCTTCGGGTCTTCTCGGCCACGGTCATGCCTTCCCTTCTCTACATTTGCAAAACGTAGACCCCCATAATGGAACATCTTGGCCGATTAGAAACATTCAGGCTGGCCTGGCTATGATCCACTCTGGGTTTAACCAGGCTGGATTGTGTGAGGAGCTCACAAATCCTTGAAAGATCTGGACAAAGTCCCATCCGTGAGCTCCTCCGGCAGGCAAGGCTACGTTGGCTGGGTCATTTATACCACAGGCCCAGCCTATGCTGAAACACCTTTTGTTCGGCCTGATAGAGGTGGCTAAACAGGCGTGGCACGGGCTAGAGAAGAGATGTGGTGCAAGAGGATGTGAAGCTGAGTGGACTTGCCAATGACTGGTACCAGCGGTGTCAAGATCGGCCTCTGTGGAGGAGGCTCGTGAAGGACGCTGCTACTGGATAGCTCCGACGGAGGGTAGAGGAGCGACGCTCACAACAACGAGCGAAGTGCCGGGTTTGCAAAGTGGGGGACACAGCCGGTGCATCGGCCAGTCATCTCAGTCGGTCAACCCCTTGGCACCTGGTCTGTCCCGTGACCTCCTGCCAGCGGGCGTTCGACACTTCACGT
The DNA here is from genome assembly GCF_015708825.2 of Lethenteron reissneri. Lineage (NCBI taxonomy): Eukaryota > Metazoa > Chordata > Hyperoartia > Petromyzontiformes > Petromyzontidae > Lethenteron > Lethenteron reissneri. The sequence goes on from NW_026891376.1 coordinate 4,027,012, forward strand.
GGCCTCAACGTGCACACGGCCAGCCATATGCGCCGTGGTGACTTCGTCGCCACTCAGTGGCGAAGGGTCGTCGTCGTCATTGCTGGCGCTTGCGAGCATCGATGGGGCGTCGCAGTTGCTAGCTTTGTGGAGTGGCGGTGCCGCCATCTCCGCCGTGTGAACGTGGGGAGCAAGGAGACGATGGCGCGCAGACCATCGTCTCTCCGGCTGTGAAGTCCCGTCGGGGCGTTGCCGGGCCCCTACTGGTTGTTGCCCTACACGCGCTTGAGCAGGGAGGAGGGGGGGAGTTGGATAGGTGGGGGAGGAAGAGGAGGATGTCCGTTGACTCAATGTTAACGCTTCTGAGAATTTGCAACGACGCCACAAGAAATGTGCCCTCAGGGCTCTGCAGACCACCTGGGGAAGATTCCAGGCGTGCGTTGACAATGATGGCGAACAAGTGGGAGACTGACTTTTCGAAGCTGTTAACGTCCATTTGTTATCGTGTTTACAGTGTAGTATTATCCGTTTTTTTCTATTGAAAACGAAAGTCCCATATAAGTGAAGCACCCTGTATAACATCGACATTCCGACACTTCCGTATGCTTAGTTAATTATTCACCTCGAGTATCCGGGGTGCTCTCGGCCGTGTGAAAGTCACTGTGGTCTTCTGTCTGCCCCGCCCCCGCTGCTGCCTGTCCACCACCACAAGCAGCGGACACCCTGAGCAACGAGGAGCCGGAGTCCAACCGGCGCGGCGAGGCCGACGGCACGGGGACGGACGCGCCGGGACGCAGGCTTGAGGTGCCGCCTGCCCCCCCGGACAGGAAGTCGGCGCAGAGGAATCCCCTGGCGGACAGGAAGTCGCACGGACAGCCGCCTCCTTCAGACAGGAAGTCACACGGGCAGCTGCCCCCTTCAGACAGGAAGCCCGAAGTGCCGCCCCCTTCGGACAGGAAGTCACATGGGCAGCCGCTGCCCCCTTCAGACAGGAAGTCACATGGGCTGCCGCCCCCTTCGGACAGGAAGCCCGAAGTGCCGCCCCCTTCAGACAGGAAGTCACATGGGCCGCCGCCGCCCCCTTCGGACAAAAAGCCCGAAGTGCCGCCCCCTTCAGACAAGAAGTCACATGGGCAGCCACCCCCTTCGGACAGGAAGCCCGAAGTGCTGCCCCCTTCAGACAGGAAGTCACATGGGCCGCCGCCCCCTTCAGACAGGAAGTCGCATGGGCCGCCGCCCCCTTCGGACAAGAAGTCACATGGGCAGCCGCCACCCACCTCAGACAGGAAACCCGAAGTGCCGCCCCTCTTGGACAAGAAGTTGCACGAGCCGCCCCCTTCGGACAAGAAGTTGCATGGGCCGCCGCCCCCTTCAGACAAGAAGTCGCACGGGCAACCATCACCCATCATGGACAGAAAGCCCGAAGTGCCGCCCCTCTTGGACAAGAAGTCACACGAGCCGCCCCCCGCGGACAGGAAGTTACATGGGCAGCCGCCACCCACCTCGGACAGAAAGCCAGAAGTACCGCCCCCCTCGGAGAAGAAGTCGCACGGGCAGCCGCTACCCACAACCGACAGGAAGCCCGAAGTGCCGCCCCCCTCAGACAGGAAGTCGCACGGGCAGCCGCCACCCACAACCGACAGAAAGCCAGAAGTACCGCCCTCCGCGGACAGGAAGTTGCACGGGCAGCCCCCCTCTGAAAGGAAGTCGCACGGGCAGCCGCTACCCACAACCGACAGGAAGCCCGAAGTGCCGCCCCCTTCAGAAAAGAAGTCGCACGGGCAGCCGCTACCCACCTCAGACAGGAAGTCACATGGGCAGCTGCCACCCACCTCGGACAGGAAACCCGAAGTGCCGCCCCCTTCAGAAAAGAAGTCGCACGGGCAGCCCCTACCCACCTTAGATAGGAAGTCACATGGGCAGCCGCTACCCACAACCGACAGGAACCCCGAAGTGCCGCCCCCCTCGGAGAGGAGGTTGCGAGGACTGCCCCCCCCGGACAGGAAGTCCCACGGGCCGCCCCCCCCGGACAGGAAGTCCCACGGGCCGCCCCCCTCTGACAGGAGGCCGGAAGTGCCGCCCCCCTCGGAGAGGAGGGCCGAGGGGCCGCCGTCTCCGGAGAGGAGGCCCGGGGAGCCGGCCGTGATGCCGGCGGTGGCCAGGCTTCGCGAAAGGAACCGGAGCGGCAGCGCCGGCTCCGGGGCCGCTCCCTCCGTGCCCGGCGAGGGCCGCGAGGACGGCGAGGACCATGACGGGGAAGACGACGACGAGGAGGAGGACGCGGCAGGGGGAGCCGCCAGCGCCGCAGAATCGGAGCCGCGGCCGGCGGGTGACCGGCACCTGCCGAGGCGGCGGCGGCAGCTGCGGCGGCAAAAGCGGCGGCGGCGCTCGGCACCTGGCGGCGACGGGGAGGCGGCGGCTGCCGCGGCTCCCGCAGTCGCGGAGGCCGGCGCGTCGTCCGCCGGCTCCGAGAGCGAGCCGGAGGCGCCGTCGCTCTTTGCGCCGTCCGGGGCGAGCGCCGGCAAGGCGCCGGCGGAGCGACGCCGAACGCCGTGGCGCGCCGAACCGGCGGCGCCGCCGACGGAGAAGGGGAAGGTGGACGGCGAGGGGAAGGTGGTGAAGCGGCACAAGCTCGGCCACCGGGGCCGGGAGCCGGCGGCCGGGGACGCCACGGCGCGGTCGCTGGCGCCGGCGCCGTCGTGGAAGGAGCAGCAAAGGAGGAGGGACTCGGCGGAGAGCGGAGGGGCGGAGCGGGAGAGGGACAAGGTGGGAGAGAGGGACAAGACGGAGAGGGACAAGGTGGGAGAGAGAGACAAGACGGAGAGGGACAAGGTGGGAGAGAGAGACAAAGTGGGAGAGAGAGACAAGGTGGGAGAGAGAGACAAGGTGGGAGAGAGAGACAAAGTGGGAGAGAGGGACAAGACGGAGCGGGACAAGGTGGGAGAGAGGGACAAGACATTAGACCAGGACAAGGTGGCAGACAGGGATGAGCTGGGAGACGAGGTGGGAGACAGGGACAAGACGTTATACAGGGACGGTGTGAGAGACAAGGACAAGACAGAGAGGGACGAGGTGGGAGACGGGGTGGGAGACGGGGACAGTCCGAGAGACAAGGAGAGGGACAAAGACAAGGCAGCGGAGAGGGACAAGGATAAGATTCTGGAGAGGGAGAGGGACAAGAACAAGGAGAGAGACAGGACGGTTGATAAAGAGAGAGACGGAGACAAGTCCATGGAGAGGGACAAAGACAAGGCCATGGAGAGGGAGAGGGACAAGGATAAGATTCTGGAGAGGGAGAGAGACAGGAACAAGGAGAGAGACAAGGACAGGACGGTTGATAAAGAGAGAGACGGAGACAAAGACAGGGAGAGGGACAAAGACAAAGACAGAGAGAGGGAGAGGGATAAGGATAAGATTCTGGAGAGGGAGAGAGACAGGAACAAGGAGAGAGACAAGGACAGGACGGTTGATAAAGAGAGAGACGGAGACAAAGACAGGGAGAGGGACAAAGACAAAGACAGAGAGAGGGAGAGGGATAAGGATAAGATTATGGAGAGGGAGAGAGACAGGAACAAGGAGAGAGACAAGGACAGGACGGTTGATAAAGAGAGAGACGGAGACAAGTCCATGGAGAGGGACAAAGACAGAGAGAGGGACAAAGACAAGATTATGGAGAGGGAGAGAGACAGGAACAAGGAGAGAGACAAGGACAGGATGGTTGATAAAGAGAGAGACGGAGACAAGTCCATGGAGAGGGACAAAGACAAAGACAGAGAGAGGGAGAGGGACAAAGACAAGATTCTCGAGAGGGAGAGAGACAGGAACAAGGAGAGAGACAAGGACAGGACGGTTGATAAAGAGAGAGATGGAGACAAAGACAAGGCCATGGAGAGGGACAAAGACAGAGAGAGGCGTCGTCGGCTCAAGGAGCGGGAGGGCGTGAGGAGCGAGGGGGGGGGAGCAGGAGGAGGGGCGCCCCCCCCCCACCGCGGCACCAAGGACGAGCGTAAGTCGTCCTCCTCCTTCAAGGAGAACAACGGCGCCGCCACGGCCGCCGGCGGCGGCGGCGGCAACGGCTCCTCCGGCAGCCGCAAGTCACCGGTGCCGGGCGGCGGTGGCGGCAAGTCCAGGGGGCGGCCGGGCGAAGCGGCGGCCGCGGGTCACGAGGCGGCCGGTGCCGGGGGCGGTGCCGGGGGCCGTGGTGGCGTGGCGGCGACGACACTCACCAGCTTCGAGCTGATGCTCAGCCAGAAGGACATGGAGATGGAGCGGAGGCACCGCTACCTCAAGGGGAAGGCTCGCTGCAAGGAGAGAGCGGCACGCAGTGCGCAGGTGAGGGCCTCCTAGCAACGCACACACACAACAACAACAACCGACTAAGTGGCGGTGATGTCACCGCTTCGCTTGTGCCTGTGCGCACGTTAATGCCACGTGAAGTGTCGAACGCCCGCTGGCAGGAGGCCACGGGTCGACTGACTAAGATGAGTGGCTGATGCACCACCGGTGCCCCCTACTGTGCCAACTCGCTGTGCTTTAGCCACCCGGTGCTCCGCTCGTTGTTGTGAGCGTCGCTCCTCTGCCCTCCGTTGTTGCTGGAGGGCGACTGCCTCCAACTGCCCAGTAGCGTTTGCGACCTCTGATTCCCGCTCACGGCCAACACCCAGCGGTGACATTTCTCTGAACGCGGCCAATTTGAGTAACGGGTTGCCATGTTCACGCGATCTAGTCCAACAATAACACCACTGCTGTGGATGATATTGATCGCTAAAGCCTCACTACCACTGTTACCGCTGCTACTACCGCTGCTACCGCTGCTACTGCCGCTGTTACCGCTGCTACTGCCGCTGCTACCGCCGCGTGTTATTGGAGCGTCAGGGGGGGCGTCCAGACGCTGCTCAACCGCGTTGTGACGCACTCGCGGTGTTGACCCCGCCCCTCCCCCGGACAGGCCGCCGGTGGTGCCGGCAGCGCCGGCAAGGAGCGGCGGCCCCCGCCGGCGAGCCCCGCTCAGCGCCCGCGGGTTGCCTGTGAGCAGCCGGCGCCGACGGGCAAAGCCGCGGAGGGCGGCGACGGCGGACTGCCGGCCTCGCTTGCGCCGGGTGGGGAGGGCGCCAGGGTAGTGGCGTCGCCACGGCACCAGCAGCAGCAGCACCAGCAGCAGCACAACCATCAGCATCAGCGCCCGATTCTTCTTCATCATCATCAGCAGCAGAAGCAGCCGCTGCTGCTGCTGCAACGACAGCAGAATCATCCGCAGCAGCAGCTGCAGCTGCAGCAGCAGACTTGTCACCAGCAGCAGCTCCAGCTGCAGCAGCAGCAGACTTGTCACCAGCAGCAGCTCCAGCAGCAGCAACAGCAGCAGCAGCTTCACCAAAAGCAGCATCTGCAGCCTCCCCAGCAGCTCCACAACCACCACGACCACCCCCAGCACCAGCCGCCGAGCTGGCACCCGCCGGTGGAGCCGCCAGCGGTGGATGGCGCCGGCAGGGCGACCCCCCCGCAGCGCCAGCCGGCGCCCGGCGAGCACGGCGGCGGCGAGGAGCCGGCGGTGCCCGTGTCGGCCGCCGCCCTTCCGATGCTGCCGCACCACCACCAGCGCCAGCAGCTACAGCAGCAGCAGCTACAGCAGGAGCAGCCCCAACAGCAGCAGCAGCCCCAACAGCAGCAGCAGCCCCAACAGCAGCAGCAGCTACAGCAGCAGCAGCAGCCCAGCTACAGCAGCTACAGCAGCAGCAGCTACAGCAGCAGCAGCAGCAGCTACAGCAGCAGCAGCAGCTACAGCAGCAGCAGCAGCAGCAGCAGCTACAGCAGCAGGGCGCGAGCGAGGGGGAGGAGGGAGAGCAGGAAGTTCGGAGCGACGCCGCCAAGGACGAGCCGTCGGTCGCGGCCGACGCTTCTTCCGCGCCGGCGAGCGATGCCGGCGGCTCCGGTGGGGGGGCGCCCTCGCCACCGCCGGCACCGCCCGCGGCTGCTCCCCCGGTGGCGGCGGCTCCCCCGCTCCGCGCCGATCGGCCGGGGGGCTCTGTCGCTTCGGCGGCGGACGGCAACACGCGGTCGGTGCCGGGGGTCGAGCCGGAACCGTCGCCGGCGCGCGATCCGGCCGCCGCGGACGCGGACGCCGTCGACGTGGTCATCTCGGAGCGGATGTTGGAGGAGACGGCGCGGGCGGCGCTGCAGCGGGAGGTGGAGCTGAGCCTCGCGGACGACGGCGTAGGAGGAGGCCGGCGGCGCCCCGACGGACGTCGCCGCGGCCGTCGCGACCGGCGACGAACTCGCGGCGGAATCGCTGCCGGCGCCGGTGGCCATTCTTCCGCCGGACGAGGAGGAAGGGGAGGGGGGGGCCCCGGCGGCCGGCGCCGCGGGCGACGCCGACGGAGCCGGCGTCGTCGGCGCGCGTGCCGAGGACGGGCGGCCGGAGAGCGCCGGCAACGGCGGAGGAGGGGACTCAGGCGGTACCGACCGCGAGTGTGCGCTTCGTGAGAGCGCTCTACGTGAGAGCGCTCTACGTGAGAGCGCTCTGCGTGAGAGCGCTCTGCGTGAGAGCGCTCTACGTGAGAGCGCTCTACGTGAGTGTGCACAGCGTGAGTGTGCACAGCGCGAGTGCGCGCTGCGCGCCGTGTTTGCGCGCCAGCGCGGCAGCGCGGAGGAGCGGTGGGCGGCGCTGTGCGGGGTGGCGCCGGCGCCGCCGCCGCCCCACGGCTACCCACGGTTCATGACGCACACCGGGGCCTACGTGTTGCACGGCAAGCCCTACAGCCGCCTGCAGGTTCCCACGGTGAGCGCCAGCGCGCGTGAGTCGTGTGTGTGTGCGTGTACACGGTGTGTGTACACGGTGTGTGTGTGTGTGTGCACTGTGTTTGCGTACACTGTGTGTGAGTGTATGTACATGGTCTGTGTGTGTGCGTGGCGTGTGTGTGCGTGGCGTATGGTGGCGTGTGCGTGGCGTGTGCGTGGTGTACACATGGTGTGTGTGCGTGGCGTGTGCGTTACGTGGCGTGTGCGTGGTGTACTTGTGTGTACACTGTGTGTGGTGTACACACGGTGTGTGTGTGTTGCGTGGCGTGTGCGTGGTGTACTTGTGTGTACACTGTGTGTGTGTGTGTTGCGTGTGCGTGCCGTGTGCGTGGTGTACTTGTGTATACACTGTGTGTGTGGTGTACACACTGTGTGTGTGTGTGCGTTGCGTGTGCGTTGCGTGTGCGTGGTGTACACACGGTGTGTATGTGTGTGCGTGGTGTACACACGGTGTGTATGTGTGTGCGTGGTGTACGCAGTTTGCTCCACCGCCGTCGCTGTCGGAGCCCCTCAAGGAGCTGTTCCGCATGCAGGAGGCAGCGCGCAGAGCCCTGCGCCTGCAGCAGCTCGTCGAGAGGGTGGGGCAGCGCCACCACCGCCACCACCGCCACCACCACCACCGCCACGTGACTCCGTCTCTTCTGTAGTCCGTGCCGCGCCCCTTTAGCCCCCTCGATCTGGCCGAACAAAAGCTGTTTAGGCATGCGGTGGCTAGGCATGCGGGCTACATGACCCAGCCAACGCAGCCTTGCCTGCCAGAGGAGCTCACCGATGGGACTTTGCCCAGATCTTTCAAGGATTTGTGAGCTCCTCACACAATCCAGCCTGGTTAAACCCAGGATGGATCGTAGGCAGGCCAGCCTAAATGTTTCCAACCGGCGAAGATGTTCCATTAGGGGGGTCTACGTTTCACAAGCATAGAGAAGGGAGGGAATGACTGGCCGAGAAGACCTGAAGCTTCGTGCGGAGCGACAGACCAGGTAGCTTCCACACAGCGTTACGCAACCAATGAAAAGATATTGCCGCTCGACTGATTCGGAGTGAGACCTCTGCTGTTAAACCGGAGCCGGTCATAAGTACACTGCCCAGGTATGGGAAACTCTCCACTCTCTCCACTACTGCCCTATCACCGTTGTGGGGGTGGAGTGTCCGATGGTACAAAATACCCAGGCAGGTGCTTAGTTTTGGTGGGGCTGATTGTAAGGCCCCACCTCTTAGTGGCACGCTCCAGTCTCAGCAGCAGCGTCTCCAACTCCTTCTCTGAATGAGCAGCTATTACCAAATCGTCGGCATACATAACATGGTTGACCAATAGGGAGCCAGCCCTTGACCGCACCTGGGCATCGATCAGCCTCACATTGTATCTGTACCAGATGGAAATTCCCCCGGTACAGCTATTGAAGGCTTCACGAACTACGTAATCAAAATAGATGTTAAGTAACGTGGGAGCCAGAGGACATCCCTGTCGCACCCCAAGGTGTACAGGGAAGGCTCTGACTCCCGGCCACGTAGTTTTACCCGGGCCCGCTCACCATCATGAAGGTCCTTAATGATCGTGAGCAGAGGGTCAGGGACTCCGAAGGCACGAAGAACAACCCAGAGCCCAGGCCTACGGATGGTATCATAGGCCTTGACCAGGTCACTAAAGCAGAGATGTAGGTCTTGTGGGAATTCCCTACACCTCTGCTGTAGCAGACGGACAGAAAATATGGCATCTGTGCAGGACCGCCCGTTTCCTGAAACCGCATTGGGGCTCCGCAAGCCTCTCCTCAGCGTGCGTAGCAAGGCAATGTTGAATAATCCTTGCAGGACCTTTCCCGGCACACTGAGGAGTGAGATGCCCCTGTAGTTGTTACAGTCGGTACGGTCCCCTTTCTTAAAGAGGGGGACCACCAGGGCATCCTTCCAATCCTGCGGAACCCGTCCAGTGGTCCAGACTGTTGTTATGATGTCATGTAGGGCAGTCTGTGCACAAACGCCACCCTCCCTCAGCATTTCGCTTGGGAGATCATCTCTGCCCGGTGCCTTTCCTGGTCTCAGACTCTGGATTGCCTTCAGTACTTCCTCAACGGATGGTACCTCAGCCAGCCAGTCACAGCGGGTGACTTCCTCCTCCAATATTTGAGGCACCGCAGCCTCAGCAGGGTCGTCCCCACTTTGTCCCACGATGTTTTCCAGGCTGAGGAATTTCCTCTCCTGGACCTCGCAAAAATGCTCAGCAAATCTGCAAACCTGTTCCTGGGGGTCGGAGATTGGATCACCATTCTTTCCCCTAATTATGGTTATAAGTGTGGCACCGCAGGTTACTTTTTTGAATTAAAGAGCGATTTGTGATCGCGGGCCACTGAGGACAGACTCCATCTCCTCTGCAACCTGCGACCACCACCCATCCTTGCAGCGCCTCACGGCTCTCCGAACCTCCAAGTGAAGGCTGCTCATTCTCCGACGTGGGACCCAAAGCAGCAATTGCAGCTGCATGAGCCACAGTCCTAAACCTCGCCCATTTACCCTCGACATCAGGAGTGGGGGACGATGACAACCCCAGCCGCAAGTGATGATGAAATTCTCGCTTGCAACATTCATCAGCTAACTGAGACCATGCCACTAAGGGTGGGAATGGGGTCCTGGGTGTACACCCACCACCGGAGTGGAAGAATGGCAGGCGCATCTTACAGATGACAAGTCGATGGTCAGTGGGCAGATCAGCTCCACGGTAGGTCCTGGTGACGAGGACATGGGCTCGCATCCGCTGTTCCGTCACTATGTAGTCCAGCAGATGTTCTTGCTTGGACCCAACATGCATCCACGATGTTGTGTGGATGCGCTGATGCCGGAACAGCGTGTTGGTAATTACAAGCCAATGGGCTGCACAAAAATCTAGCAGCCTCCTACCGTTGTTATTGAGCTGATCTGGCCCATGCCTCCCAATCACTCCAGACCAGGTGCCAGCATCATGACCAACTCGGGCATTGAAGTCACCCAACAAGATGACTCTATCCCGAGGGGCCACTTTAGCCAGCACCTGTGACAGGAGGTCATAGAAGGCATCTGACTCATCGGCCTTGCCTGCATCCCTCCACGGATGTTCGTCTTCGGTGGGGGCATAAGTAACCACAACCACCACTCCTCGCCTCGGTTGATGGGAATGCGAGCCCAAAGTATCCTGGGGCTTACAGCTTCCCACACCTCACCGCCACGCTCCCATCCCCCCTTCATTCTCTTGTTCAGAAGAAGAGCCACTCCTTGTTGTTTAGTAGTCTCTTGCCCCGAGTAGAGGATTGTCCACCCCTCATGGTGGCAGGAGCCAGAGCCGGACCACCGGACCTCCTGAATACCACAGAGATCCAGGCGGTACCGGTCCAGCTCCCGACAGAGGAGTGGCAGCCTCTCTTCTGCAGTGAGCGTTCTAAAATTCCACGTGTCCACACGTAGTGGTTTTTTGTTGTTTCTGGAGGAGCCTCGAGGGTAAAGATTCAATCTCCTAGCTCCGCCAAACGGGGTTTGGCCAGGAGACGTCATAGACGCCTGTCCCCCCGGGGCCTCCGGCACAAGCTTATTTATTAAATGTTGTGGTCATGGTTTAGCGGTAATGAATTGAAGGTGGAGGGGTTACCAGCCTCTCGCACCCGTCCAGAGCCCCCATTTAGCCGCTGTGGTGGTTACAAACGCCATGAGGGGAAAGACCAATTGGAATTGAATCTCCCCCCACGGCACTGTCCACGACAGCGTTGCCCGTCCGGCACCACGAGGAGGAAGGGGGTTGTTTTGCCGGACACCAGCTACACCACCACCACTAGCACCACTATCCACTCACCCACTCATCCACCCACTTTCCCACCCATCCACTCTCCCACTCACTCACCCACCCACTCTCCCACCCACCAACTCACCCATCCACTCTCCCACTCACTCACCCACTCTCCCACCCACTCTCCCACCCACTCACTTACTCACCCACTCTCCCACCCACTCTCTCACCCACCCACCCACCAACTCACCCACTTTCCCACCCACTCACCCACCCACCAACTCGCCCACCCACTCTCCCACCCACTCTCCCACCCACTCACTCACCCACTCTCCCACCCACTCTCCCACCCACTCATTCACCTGCTCACCTACTCACCCACCCACTCACCTCACTCACCCACCCCGTGTGTGTGTGTGTGTGCGTGCAGGAGAAGCTGGTGCTGTCGTGTGAGCAGGAGGTGCTGCGTGTGCACTGCCAGGCAGCGCGCCGGCTGGTCAAGCAGGGGCTGCCGCTAGCAGCCTACGCCGTGCTCGTGCACAGAGACCTCGCCTCGGGGGAGCGGGTGGGGGCACGCTCGCTCACCCACACACTCACTCGCACACTCACCCACACTC
>NW_026891376.1:4045915-4064302 GCF_015708825.2 Lethenteron reissneri
ACTCAACGTTGGCCATCTCAACGTTGCCACTCTCACTCATTGCCACTCAACGTCTGCCATCACTTTGCCACTCAACTTTGCCACTCAACTCTGCCACTCAACTTTGCCACTCAACGTTGCCACTCAACTTTGTCACTCACTTTGTCACTCAACTTTGCCACTCAACTTTGCCACTCAACGTTGCCACTCAACTTTGCCACTCAACTTTGCCACTCACGTTGCCACTCAATTTTGCCACTACAACGTTGCCACTCAACTTTGTCACTCAACGTTGCCACTCAACGTGCCACTCAAACTTTGCCACTCAACTTTCCACTCAACTTGCCACTCAACGTTGCCACTCAACGTTGCCACTCACGTTGCCACTCTCAACTCTGCCACTCAACTTTGCCACTCAACGTTGCCACTCAACGTTCCACTCAACTCTGCCACCAACTCTGGGCCACTCAACTTTGCCACTCAACGTTGCCACTCAACTCTGCCACTCAAAACTCTGCCACTCAACTCTGCCACTCACGTTGCCACTCAACGTTGCCACTCAACTCTGCCACTCAACTTTGCCACTCAACGTTGCCACTCAACGTTGCCACTCAACTCTGCCACTCAACTCTGCCACTCAACTTTGCCACTCAACGTTGCCACTCAACTCTGCCACTCAACTCTGCCACTCAACTCTGCCACTCAACGTTGCCACTCAACTCTGCCACTCAACTTTGCCACTCAACGTTGCCACTCAACTTTGCCACTCAACGTTGCCACTCAACTCTGCCACTCAACTTTGCCACTCAACTCTGCCACTCAACTTTGCCACTCAACTTTGCCGCTCAACGTTGCCACTCAACTCTGCCACTCAACTTTGCCACTCAACGTTGCCACTCAACTCTGCCACTCAACTTTGCCACTCAACTCTGCCACTCAACTTTGCCACTCAACGTTGCCACTCAACTTTGCCACTCAACTTTGTCACTCAACTTTGTCACTCAACTCTGCCACTCAACGTTGCCACTCAACTCTGCCACTCAACTTTGCCACTCAACTCTGCCACTCAACGTTGCCACTCAACTCTGCCACTCAACTCTGCCACTCAACGTTGCCACTCAACTTTGCCACTCAACTCTGCCACTCAACTCTGCCACTCAACGTTGCCACTCAACTTTGCCACTCAACTTTGCCACTCAACTCTGCCACTCAACTTTGCCACTCAACTTTGCCACTCAACTCTGCCACTCAACTTTGCCACTCAACTCTGCCACTCAACTCTGCCACTCAACGTTGCCACTCAACTCTGCCACTCAACGTTGCCACTCAACTTTGCCACTCAACGTTGCCACTCAACGTTGCCACTCAACTCTGCCACTCAACTTTGTCACTCAACTTTGCCACTCAACTCTGCCACTCAACTTTGCCACTCAACGTTGCCACTCAACGTTGCCACTCAACTTTGTCACTCAACTTTGCCACTCAACTTTGCCACTCAACGTTGCCACTCAACGTTGCCACTCAACGTTGCCACTCAACTTTGCCACTCAACTTTGCCACTCAACGTTGCCACTCAACGTTGCCACTCAACTCTGCCACTCAACGTTGCCACTCAACTCTGCCACTCAACTCTGCCACTCAACTCTGCCACTCAACTCTGCCACTCAACGTTGCCACTCAACTCTGCCACTCAACTTTGCCACTCAACTTTGCCACTCAACGTTGCCACTCAACTCTGCCACTCAACTCTGCCACTCAACGTTGCCACTCAACTTTGTCACTCAACTCTGCCACTCAACTCTGCCACTCAACTCTGCCACTCAACTCTGCCACTCAACGTTGCCACTCAACGTTGCCACTCAACTTTGCCACTCAACTTTGCCACTCAACGTTGCCACTCAACTCTGCCACTCAACTCTGCCACTCAACGTTGCCACTCAACTTTGCCACTCAACTCTGCCACTCAACTTTGCCACTCAACTTTGCCACTCAACTTTGCCACTCAACGTTGCCACTCAACTTTGCCACTCAACTTTGTCACTCAACGTTGCCACTCAACGTTGCCACTCAACTTTGCCACTCAACTTTGCCACTCAACGTTGCCACTCAACGTTGCCACTCAACTTTGCCACTCAACTTTGCCACTCAACTTTGCCACTCAACGTTGCCACTCAACGTTGCCACTCAACGTTGCCACTCAACGTTGCCACTCAACGTTGCCACTCAACTCTGCCACTCAACTTTGCCACTCAACGTTGCCACTCAACGTTGCCACTCAACGTTGCCACTCAACGTTGCCACTCAACGTTGCCACTCAACTCTGCCACTCAACTTTGCCACTCAACTTTGCCACTCAACTCTGCCACTCAACGTTGCCACTCAACGTTGCCACTCAACTTTGCCACTCAACGTTGCCACTCAACGTTGCCACTCAACTCTGCCACTCAACTCTGCCACTCAACTCTGCCACTCAACTCTGCCACTCAACTCTGCCACTCAACTCTGCCACTCAACTTTGCCACTCAACTCTGCCACTCAACTTTGCCACTCAACTCTGCCACTCAACTTTGCCACTCAACGTTGCCACTCAACTCTGCCACTCAACGTTGCCACTCAACGTTGCCACTCAACTCTGCCACTCAACTTTGCCGCTCAACTTTGCCGCTCAACTTTGCCACTCAACTCTGCCACTCAACGTTGCCACTCAACTCTGCCACTCAACGTTGCCACTCAACTCTGCCACTCAACTTTGCCACTCAACGTTGCCACTCAACTTTGCCACTCAACGTTGCCACTCAACGTTGCCACTCAACTTTGCCACTCAACGTTGCCACTCAACGTTGCCACTCAACTTTGTCACTCAACTTTGTCACTCAACTCTGCCACTCAACTCTGCCACTCAACTTTGCCACTCAACTCTGCCACTCAACTCTGCCACTCAACTCTGCCACTCAACGTTGCCACTCAACTTTGCCACTCAACTTTGCCACTCAACTCTGCCACTCAACGTTGCCACTCAACTTTGCCACTCAACTTTGCCACTCAACTCTGCCACTCAACTCTGCCACTCAACTTTGCCACTCAACTCTGCCACTCAACGTTGCCACTCAACTTTGCCACTCAACTTTGCCACTCAACTTTGCCACTCAACTTTGCCACTCAACTCTGCCACTCAACTTTGCCACTCAACTCTGCCACTCAACGTTGCCACTCAACTCTGCCACTCAACTTTGCCACTCAACTCTGCCACTCAACTCTGCCACTCAACGTTGCCACTCAACTCTGCCACTCAACTTTGCCACTCAACTCTGCCACTCAACTTTGTCACTCAACTTTGCCACTCAACTTTGCCACTCAACGTTGCCACTCAACGTTGCCACTCAACTCTGCCACTCAACTTTGCCACTCAACTCTGCCACTCAACTTTGTCACTCAACTTTGCCACTCAACTTTGCCACTCAACGTTGCCACTCAACTTTGCCACTCAACGTTGCCACTCAACTTTGCCACTCAACGTTGCCACTCAACTCTGCCACTCAACTTTGTCACTCAACTTTGCCACTCAACGTTGCCACTCAACTTTGCCACTCAACGTTGCCACTCAACTCTGCCACTCAACTTTGTCACTCAACTTTGCCACTCAACTTTGTCACTCAACTTTGCCACTCAACGTTGCCACTCAACGTTGCCACTCAACTCTGCCACTCAACTTTGTCACTCAACTTTGCCACTCAACTTTGCCACTCAACTTTGCCACTCAACTCTGCCACTCAACTTTGCCACTCAACGTTGCCACTCAACTTTGCCACTCAACTCTGCCACTCAACTTTGTCACTCAACTTTGCCACTCAACGTTGCCACTCAACTCTGCCACTCAACTTTGCCACTCAACTCTGCCACTCAACTTTGCCACTCAACGTTGCCACTCAACGTTGCCACTCAACGTTGCCACTCAACGTTGCCACTCAACGTTGCCACTCAACTTTGTCACTCAACTTTGTCACTCAACTCTGCCACTCAACGTTGCCACTCAACTCTGCCACTCAACTCTGCCACTCAACTCTGCCACTCAACTCTGCCACTCAACGTTGCCACTCAACTCTGCCACTCAACTTTGCCTCTCAACTTTGTCACTCAACGTTGCCACTCAACTTTGCCTCTCAACTTTGCCACTCAACGCTGCCACTCAACTCTGCCACTCAACTTTGCCACTCAACGTTGCCACTCAACTTTGTCACTCAACTTTGCCACTCAACTCTGCCACTCAACGTTGCCACTCAACGTTGCCACTCAACTCTGCCACTCAACTTTGCCACTCAACTTTGCCACTCAACTTTGCCTCTCAACTTTGCCACTCAACTTTGCCACTCAACTTTGCCACTCAACTTTGCCTCTCAACTTTGCCACTCAACTTTGCCTCTCAACGTTGCCACTCAACGTTGCCACTCAACTTTGCCTCTCAACTTTGCCACTCAACTTTGCCACTCAACTTTGCCACTCAACTTTGCCACTCAACGTTGCCACTCAACTTTGCCACTCAACTCTGCCACTCAACGTTGCCACTCAACTTTGCCACTCAACTTTGCCACTCAACTCTGCCACTCAACTCTGCCACTCAACTTTGCCACTCAACTTTGCCACTCAACTTTGCCACTCAACTTTGCCACTCAACTTTGTCACTCAACTTTGCCACTCAACTTTGTCACTCAACTTTGCCACTCAACTTTGCCTCTCAACTTTGCCACTCAACTTTGCCACTCAACGTTGCCACTCAACTTTGCCACTCAACTTTGTCACTCAACTTTGCCACTCAACTTTGCCTCTCAACTTTGCCACTCAACGTTGCCACTCAACTTTGCCCTCTCCTCTCTTGGCTACGGTAGGACGTCGTCTGCCACGGAGGCGTTTGTGGGTTCGGCAAAACCGCGAGGGGCTAGCGGAGGCACCTTGTCCTTGGCACGAGACCCCGACGGCTGCGTAGCCGCGCCGGTGGTGGCGGTGGTGGCGGTAGTGGCGGCGGTGGTGGTGGTTGAGGTGCCTGTCGGCGATGCCGCG
The DNA here is from genome assembly GCF_015708825.2 of Lethenteron reissneri. Classification (NCBI taxonomy): domain Eukaryota; kingdom Metazoa; phylum Chordata; class Hyperoartia; order Petromyzontiformes; family Petromyzontidae; genus Lethenteron; species Lethenteron reissneri. The sequence continues at coordinate 4,050,950 of NW_026891376.1, forward strand.
GGTGGCGGTTGGGACGTCGCCGACGCCGGAGAGTTTGCCGGAGAATGACGCTGCTGCTGCTGCTGCTGCCGCTGCCGCTGCTGCTGCTGCTGCCGCTGCTGCTACGGTCACACGCAGAAGTGGGGGAGGAGGGTCGTCACGTGGGGGTCGTGACGTGGGGGTCGTGGGGGTCGTGACGTGGGGGTCGTGACGTGGGGGTCGTGACGCGGGTTGTGCCCCCTTCCCTCCTGCCCTCCCTCTCACCGTCAGCGGGGAAGAGAGCGGCGTGGCCGGAGCCGCCGTCCCCGGCGACGCGACGGCGGCAGGAGCGGCGAGCGCCACCGGCACCGGCGTGGCGGGCGAGGCCGGCGCCGGCTCCGTGCCGGACGCACGCCGGTTACCCGCCGACGGCGGCTGCTGCTGCTGCTGCTGCTGGTGCTGCTGCTGGTGGTGGTGGGCGGTGTCGCGGCCGCCGCCCGTGCCGTCTGTAACGGAAAGAGGCGGTCGCCCATCGCCCGCTCAGCTATGAGGTGTTGACTACCTCGCCTGGTACGCAGGAGGTTGTGGGTTCAATGCTGACCATGATACTTGCTGCTGTATGTTCGGATTGTGCGTCTCTGTCTCTCCCCATCCTACGGAGTGAGTGGAGTTTGTAAGATCTCCCGCTGTCCTACAGAGTTTGTATGATCTCCCCCTGTCCTACAGAGTGAGTAGAGTTTGTATGATCTCCCCCTGTCCTACAGAGTTTGTATGATCTCCCCCCGTCCTACAGAGTTTGTATGATCTCCCCCTGTCCTACAGAGTTTATAAGATCTCCCCCTGTCCTACAGAGTTTGTATGATCCCCCCCCGTCCTACAGAGTTTGTATGATCTCCCCCTGTCCTACAGAGTTTGTATGATCTCCCCCTGTCCTACAGAGTTTGTATGATCTCCCCCTGTCCTACAGAGTTTGTATGATCTCCCCCTGTCCTACAGAGTTTGTATGATCTCCCCCTGTCCTACAGAGTTTGTATGATCTCCCCCTGTCCTACAGAGTTTGTATGATCTCCCCCTGTCCTACAGAGTTTGTATGATCTCCCCCTGTCCTACAGAGTTTGTATGATCTCCCCCTGTCCTACAGAGTTTGTATGATCTCCCCCTGCCCTACAGAGTTTGTATGATCTCCCCCTGCCCTACAGAGTCTGTATGACGGCGCCACCTACTTAGCGACGGTGCTGCAGCGTGGTGATTTGCCTCCTCGGCCGCCGAGATCTGCATGAGCAGCGCCAGCTGCTGCCGCTCCGACAGCGGGCAGAGGCGCGTGCCGCGTGCCACGGCGCCGGTGCCCCCCGGGGCGCCGTGGGTGGCGGCGCCGGTGGCTCCGTGGGCGGCGCCGGACGCCACGGTGCCGGCGCCGCCAACGCCGCCCGAGTCTCTCTTGAGCCGCTTGCGCTCGGGACCAATCCGCTCTGCCCGGCACGAAGAGAGAGGGGCAGGAGAGCGGGGCAGGAGAGAGGGGCAGGTAAAATAACTATTAACAAAATAACATCCCTCTCTTGATGTCCTGCATGGGCGTTGTGACTGCCGACGTGGTGATTGTCGGCGTGGTGATTACCGGCGTGGTGACTGCCGGCGTGGTGACTGCTGGCGTGGTGATTGCCGGCGTGGTGACTGCCGGCGTGGTGAGTACCTGTGTCAGGCGGCTCACTGGCCGGGCTGGCGGTGAACGAGAGTCGGCGTTTGGACTTTTTGACATCTTTGGAGGCGACGCTTCTGTCCGAGCAGCGCAGCGACTTGTCCCGGTCCTGGTGAGACAAGGCGGAGTCTCAGTGAGACACACACAGAGACACACAGAGAGACACGCAGAGAGACACACAGACACACACACACAGAGACACACAGACACACACACACAGACACACACACACACAGACACACACACACACAGACACACACACACACAGTGACACACACACACACAGTGACACACACACACAGAGACACACACAGAGACACACACAGACACACACAGACACACACAGAGACACACACAGACACACACAGACACACACAGACACACACAGTCACACACACACAGAGACACACACACAGACACACAGACACACACACACACAGACACACACACAGTGACACACAGTGACACACAGACACACACACAGTGACACACAGACACACACACACACAGTGACACACAGACACACACACACACAGTGACACACAGACACACACACACACACAGACACACACAGACACACAGACACACAGACACACAGTGACACACAGACACACACACACACACAGTGACACACAGACACACACAGACACACAGTGACACACAGACACACACACACACACACAGACACACACACACACACAGTGACACACAGACACACACACACACAGTGACACACAGACACACACAGACACACAGTGACACACAGACACACACACACACAGTGACACACAGACACACACAGACACACACACACACACAGACACACACATAGACACACACAGTGACACACACAGACACACACAGACACACAGTGACACACAGACACACACACACACACAGTGACACACAGACACAGGGAGGTGTCAGTGGTGTGTGCTGGCGGCTGCCCCCTCACCTTGCGGCCCGTCGACCCCCCCGGTGCTTCTCCCCCCCCGTCCTGCGCCCCCCCCCCGCCCCCCAACGCCACCACCTTGGGCATCGCCGCTCTCCCTCTCCGCTCTCTCTTCGCCGCTCTCCTTTTGCCGCTCTCCTTTTGCTGCTCTCTTTTTGCTGCTCTCTCTTCGCTCTCCTTTTGCCGCTCTCCTTTTGCTGCTCTCTTTTTGCTGCTCTCTCTTCGCTCTCCTTTTGCTGCTCTCCTTTTGCTGCTCTCCTTTTGCCGCTCTCCTTTTGCCGCTCTCCTTTTGCTGCTCTCCTTTTGCTGCTCTCTTTTTGCTGCTCTCCCTCGGCTCTCCCTTCGCCGCTCTCCCTCTCCGCTCTCTCTTCGCCGCTCTCCCTCTGCCGCTCTCCCTTCGACGCTCTCCCTGTGATGCTACGGGGCGTTCTGCGTCGCTCGCTGCAGACTCCTGGCTCCGTGGCTCCTTGGCTCCGTGGCTCTGTAGCTCAGTGGCTCCCTGGCTCAGTAGCTCAGCGACTCTGTAGCTCTGTGGCTCAGTGGCTCCGTGGCTCCCTGGCTCAGTAGCTCAGCGACTCTGTAGCTCCGTGTCTCAGTAGCTCCGTGGCTCTGTAGCTCCGTGGCTCAGTGGCTCCGTGGCTCCCTGGCTCCGTGGCTCAATCCTCTCGCTCGGAGCCATGCCAGTGCTCAGCAGGGCACCGCCTGAGAAGAGAGGAGATGATAAAGTGGTGGTGGTGGTGGGGGAGAAGGTCGTGGAGGTGGTGGAGGTGGTGGAGGAGGTGGCGATTGAGGTAGTGGTGGAGGGGGAGGTGATGGAGGAGGTGGTGATGGAGGGGGAGGTGGTGGAGGAGGTGGTGGTAGAGGTGGTGGTGGTAGAGATGGTGGAGGAGGTGGTGGAGGAGGTGGTGATGGAGGGGGAGGTGATGGTGGAGGTGGTGGAGGTGGTGATTGAGGTAGTGGTGGAGGGAAAGGTGATGGAGGGGGAGGAGGTGGTGGAGGAGGTGGTGGTGGAGGAGGTGGTGGTAGAGGTGGTGGTGGTAGAGATGGTGGAGGGGGAGGAGGTGGTGGAGGTGGTGATGGAGGTGGTGGTGGTAGAAGTGGTGGAGGGGTAGGAGGTGGTGGTGGAGATGGGATGAGGAGATGGTTAGACACAGAGACACAGGGCTCTAGACACTGCAGTGAGTGAGTACACAGTGATGGGTAGACACAGAGGTGTGACGTCGGTGTGACGTCGGTGTGACGTCGGTGTGACGTTGGTGTGACGTCGGGGGGACGTCAGGGTTTTGGGCAGTGGAGTCACGCAACGCACCGTACGGTGCAGTGGTGATGCCGACTCCGGTTCACACCGCCCATCCCCCCTTCGCCGCGCGCTCTCAAACAAACGCTCAAACTATTTTTGATTTAGTGATAGGTTTCTACCCTTTCAACTGGTACAAAAACTGACGCCTTTATACAAGGGATCATGTTTGCAATAACCACAACACAAGCAGTCAAAATGCAAACAAAAAGAAACAACTCTGAAAATGATATGCATATCATTATCAACATCTCCTCGCCACCGTGATGCTGATGAGAGACGCAGACTCCACATAGACCTCCTGTAGACCAGGCGAGGTAGTCAACATCTCATAGCCACCGTGATGATGATGATGATGAGAGACACACAAACTCCACATAGACCTCCTGTAGACCAGGCGAGGTAGTCAACATCTCCCGCAGTCTCGCCACCAATCGTTCCTTCCCACTCTCCCTACCACTCCCTGCCACCTCTCCCCTCTCTCTTATTTCTTCATGGGAACTATAAACTTATTTTACCAGCTGTAAGGCCTCCACTGTGCTAGTGCGTAGCATGCCGCGTCAACCCACACGGTTTACCCCACACGGTTCACCCCATATTCTTGTCCAGGGAAATAGAGTTTTCAGGTCCATAGCAGCGTACAGCCGATGCAATATGGGCAACATTTGTTGTCTATTCGTTTGTGTTTCTCCCTCGTGATGGGACGTTGCAGGATGAACGTTGAGATTTCTAAGGGGCACGGGGTGACCGATACGGTCTGGATTGGTCTGTAGTAAGGCAAGGCGCTGACAAGGCGTTGACAGCTTCCAGAAGGACCCATAGCGCTCCAAACTCAAACTAGTCTTAGTGTCATCAGCTGTAAGGCCCCCCAGAGCTACACACGATAGCAGCTCAAGTGGTTCATCATTATCATCGTCCTCTGGACATTTTCAGCGGACAAGTAGTCTCAACGCACGTTTCTAGACTCATAGAGACCCATAGATTCACGAGAACAGAGACACACAGAGACCCATACTCGTAGAGACCCATACTCCTAGAGACCCATACTCATCATACTAAAGCTAAGCCATATTCTTGGTTCATATTCTTGGTTCTTTAGGTAAATTCACGTAGAGGGGAAACAATAAAATAATAAAAATATGAAACAATTAAATTCTCACGACGTTTCGGCCACAACGCACGCAGCCGTCCTCAGGTGAAGAACAGGTCTGTCGGGAAGACAGCGTCTGAATGAAACACCCCAAGCTTGGAGCGTCTATTTAAGCTGGGTTGGAGGGGGAAGAGCGCCTTGACAAAAGAATTTGCATATCGTCGTGAGAATAATGTTATTATGTAAAAATTGTATTATTTTATTATTTCCCTTCTACATGACTTTACCGAAAGAACCAAGAAGATGACTCCCTGCAGTCACGAAAGCTTTAAATCGAAATTTACAACCAATTAAACCGGATTTCTCCCAATCTCAGATGATCGGGTGTCCAAAACCACGACTGTGCCACCCTTGCTGTAAAAAACACCAACAACCGCCATTCGCCACTAAGTGGCGGTGACGTCACCACGACGCTTGTGCCAGGCCATGTGCACCTTGAAGCCACGTGAAGTGTCGAACGCCCGCTGGCAGGAGGTCACGGGGCAGACCCAGTTGCCACGGGTCGACTGACTGAGATGACCGAGATGACTGGCTGATGCACCACCTGTGCCCCCTACTGTACCAACTTGCTGTGCTTTAGCCACCCGGCGCTCCGCTCGTTGTTGTGAGCGTCGCTCCTCCGCCCTCCGTTGTTGTTGGAGGGCGACTGCCTCCAACTGCCCAGTAGCGTCCTTCCCATGCTGTACACACGCACACACAGGCTCACCTTGCCCGCCACATGCCCCTGCCACAACCCACACGCGTTGAGATTATTTGGATTATTTTGCTGCTATAAATGTCCAACTAACGAGTTACGTCCGTTGAGCCACTGCCATCTGCGATGGCTTCAGAGAACGACGCTACAGAGGCTCAGTCGGCTTTACTTGGAAAGGTAAAAGGCTTCGTTTTAATTTGCACATTTTTTCAAGCGATTTGTTTACCTTTACGATACGGGGACTCATCCTCCACTTACGAACTTCTGGAGATACGAACAAAAAAATGTCGAGTTTCCTGTTTGGACCGAGGGTCGTAAGTTCAACCACCACGCAATAGATGGCGTGGTGGTATCTACATGTGCAGGACGTGAAGATCCAGTGTCATCTGCATCTACAGAACGTGAAGAACCAGTGGCATCTACATCTACAGAACGTGAAGAACCAGTGGCATCTACATCTACAGAACGTGAAGAACCAGTGGCATCTACATCTACAGAACGTGAAGAACCAGTGGCATCTACATCTACAGAACGTGAAGAACCAGTGGCATCTACATCTACAGAACGTGAAGAACCAGTGGCATCTACATCTACAGAACGTGAAGAACCAGTGGCATCTACATCTACAGAACGTGAAGAACCAGTGGCATCTACATCTACAGAACGTGAAGAACCAGTGGCATCTACATCTACAGAACGTGAAGAACCAGTGGCATCTACATCTACAGAACGTGAAGAACCAGTGGCATCTACATCTGCAGAACGTGAAGAACCAGTGGCATCTACATCTACAGAACGTGAAGAACCAGTGGCATCTACATCTACAGAACGTGAAGAACCAATGGCATCTACATCTACAGAACGTGAAGAACCAGTGGCATCTACATCTACAGAACGTGAAGAACCAGTGGCATCTACATCTACAGAACGTGAAGAACCAGTGGCATCTACATCTGCAGAACGTGAAGAACCAGTGGCATCTACATCTACAGAACGTGAAGAACCAGTGGCATCTACATCTACAGAACGTGAAGAACCAGTGGCATCTACATCTACAGAACGTGAAGAACCAGTAGCATCTACATCTACAGAACGTGAAGAACCAGTGGCATCTACATGTGCGGAACGTGAAGAACCAGTGGCATCTACATCTGCAGAACGTGCAGAACCAGTAGCATCTACATCTACAGAACGTGAAGAACCAGTGGCATCTACATCTACAGAACGTGAAGAACCAGTAGCATCTACATCTACAGAACGTAAAGAACCAGTAGCATCTACATCTACAGAATGTGAAGAATCAGTGGCATCTACATCTGCAGAGCATAACCAGTGGCATCTACATCTGCAGAACGTGAAGAACCAGTGGCATCTACATCTGCAGAACATGAAGAACCAATGGCATCTACATCTACAGAACGTGAAGAACCAGTGGCATCTACATCTACAGAACGTGAAGAACCAGTGGCATCTACATCTACAGAACATGAAGAACCAGTGGCATCTACATCTGCAGTACGTGAAGAACCAGTGGCATCTACATCTGCAGAAATAGCTTGAAAGTATTAGTTTAGTCTGTGTCTCTATGGGTTTCTATTTGTCTATGTGGCTCTATGGGTCTCTATGTATATACATGTGTCTCTATCTCTATGGCTCTCTATGCACATCTATTTGTCTCTGTATTTATATGTGTCTATGTGTTTAGAGGGATGATGATATCAGCCACTTGCTGGAGCTGCTATCATCTGTGATGGTGGTGGTGATGGTGGTGATGGTGGTGATGATGGTGGTGATGGTGGTGATGGTGTGTGTGTGTGAGCTGCTATATTCTGTGATGGTGGTGGTGATGGTGGTAATAATGATGGTGGTGGTGATGGTGGTGATAGTGGTGGTGATGGTGGTGATGGTGGTGATGGTGATGATGGTGGTGATGGTGGTGATGGTGTGTGTGTGTGAGCTGCTATATTCTGTGATGGTGGTGGTGATAGTGGTGAAGGTGGTGATAGTGATGGTGGTGGTGATGGTGGTGATAGTGATGGTGGTGGTGATGGTGGTGATGGTGTGTGTGTGAGCTGCTATATTCTGTGATGGTGGTGTTGATGGTGGTGAAAGTGGTGGTGATGGTGGTGATGGTGTGTGTGTGTGTGAGCTGCTATATTCTGTGATGGTGGTGATAGTGATGGTGGTGATGATGATGGTGGTGATAGTGATGGTGGTGATGGTGGTGGTGTGTGTGTGTGAGCTGCTATCATCTGCGATGGGCCAGGTCGCTTCAGTGAAAGATCTCCAGCACAGCAACTCAGTGGGACCTTACAGCTGGTACCAATAAAAACATGTTAGTTTAAAAAGCTCAAAGTCAATCTTGTGATTGTGACACTGGGATATCTGTGACAAAAAAAAAGCTTTACACCTCATCGAATTTTCCTTCCGGCATTAATAAATCTTATTATGATCGTAGGCCGAAGACTACCATGTCGCGAAAATCATTTTGTGACCGCGCAGGCAGAAGATGTGACGGGAAGACGAAGCATAGCACGCACACAAAGATAAAGACCCCCGTATAACCTGACTAGACTGTTGGGTCAAGTGCTGTTAGCAAGCACCTATGAAGGCTACCGGCACGGTGGCACATGAGGGGGTGGGTGGCCAACACCACGCCCGGCCACCTTTGTCTCTCCAGTGGCGATGTTTACTACGCACCACCATACCAGGTACCCATTTGAGGCCGAGTCGACCTGTGCGTTGGTCGGATTGCTGGGTTCGTACCACAGCGCTAAGCACTACGTGACCGCTCCCCACACACACAGAAACGTAGACACACACACACAGACACACACATACAGACACACACACGTACACACACGCACGCACGCAACAACAACCGCCATTCGCCACTAAGTGACGGTGACGTCAACACAGCGCCTGTGCCAGGCCATGTGCACCTTGAGGCCACGTGAAGTGTCGAAAATCGCTGACAGGAGGTCACGGGACAGACCCAGCAGGTGCCACGGGTCGACTGACTGAGATGACTGGCTGATGCACCACCTGTGCCCCCTACTATGCCAACTTGCTGTGCTTTAGCCACCCGGCGCTTTGCTCGTTGTTGTGAGCGTCGCTCCTCCGCCCTCCGTTGTTGCTGGAGGGCAACTGCCTCCAACTGCCCAGTAGCGTCCTTCACGAGCCTCCTCCACAGAGGCCGATCTTGACACCGCTGGTACCGGTCATCGGCAAGTCCACTCGGCTCCACATCCTCCCCGTATCCCATCAGTCCATCTCTTCTCCAGCCCGTGTCGTACAAGTTGAGCCTCCTCTATGCGGCCAAACAACAGCTGCTTGGGCAAGCGGTGGCCGGGCATGCGGGCTACATGATGGGAATGTGTCCAGATCTCTCATGCATTTGTGAGCTCCGTAAACAATCCAGCCTGGTTAAACCCCGGATGGATTATAGGCAGGCCAGCCTGAATGTTTCTAACCAGAAAAGATGTTCCATTAGAGGGGAGGGTCCACGTTTCACAAGCATAGAGAAGGGAGGGAATGACTGTGGTCGAGAAGACCCGAAGCTTCGTGCAGAGGGACAGACCAGGTAGCTTCCACACAGTTACGCAACCGATGAAAATATGCCGCCCGACTGATTTGGAGTGAGACCTCTGCTGTTAAACCGGAGTTGGTCATGAGCACACTGCCCAGGTATGGGAAACTCTTCACTATCTCCACAACTACTCCATCGCCAATGGGGAGCTGAGGGGGTAGAGTGTTTGGTGGCACAAAATACCCAGGCAGGTGCTTAGTTTTGGTGGGACTGATGGTAAGGCCCCACCTCTCCGTGGCACGCTCCAGTCTCAGCAGCAGGACCTCCAACTCCTCCTCTGAGTGAACAGCAATTACCAGATCATCGACATACATAACATGGTTGACCGAAAGGGAGCCATCCCTCGATCGTACCCGGACATCAATCAGCCTCCCATTGTATCTGTACCAGATGGAAATTCCTCCGGTACAGCTACTGAAGGCTTCACGAACTACGTGGTCGAAATAGATGTTATATAATGTGGGAGCAAGAGGATATCCCTGTCGCACCCCAAGGTGAACAGGGAATGGCTCCGACTCCCGGCCACGTAGTTTTACCCGGGCCCGCTCACCATCATGAAGGTCCTTAATGATTGTGAGCAGAGGGTCAGGGACTCCGAAAGCACGAAGAACAACCCAGAGCCCAGGCCTACTGATGGTATCATAGGCCTTGACCAGGTCAATAAAGCAGAGATGCAGGTCTTTTTGGAATTCCCGACACCTCTTCTCTAGCAGTAGAAGCAATAATCCATCTGTGCAGGACCGCCCTTTCCTGAAACAGCATTGGGGCTCCGCAAGCCTCTCCTCAGCGTGCCGGCAAGGCGATGTTGAATAATCCTTGCCAGGACCTTTCCCGGCACACTGAGGAGTGAGATGCCCCTGTAGTTGTTACAGTCTGTGCGATCCCCCTTCTTAAAGAGGGGGACCACCAGGGCATTCTTCCAATCCTGCGGAACCCGTCCTGTGGTCCAGACAGTTGTGATGATGTCATGTAGGGCAGTCTGCACACAGATGCCACCCTCCCTCAGCATTTCAAACACACACGTACACACACACACTACACACACGTACACACACACACGTACACACACACACTACACACACACACTACACACACACTACACACACACACACTACACACACACTACACACACGTACACACACACTACACACATACTACACACGTACACACACATGTACACAGGCACTACACACACACATGACACACACACGACACACACACGTACACTACACACACGTACACTACACACACGTACACACACACAACAACCGCCATTCGCCACTAAGTGGTGGTGACATCACCACAGCGGTTGTGCCAGGCTATGTGCACGTTAAGGCCTGCCTTGATGGTGGTGGTGGCGAGGGTGGTGGTGAGGGTGATGAGGGTGGTGGTGAGGGTGGTGGTGAGGGTGGTGAGGGTGGTGGTGAAGGTGATGGTGGTGAGGGTGGTGGTGGTGGTGAGGATGGTGGTGAAGGTGGTGGTGAGTGTAGTGGTGGGGGTGGTGGTGGTGAAGGGAAGGTGGTGGTGAGAGTGGTGGTGTGGTGGTGAGGGTGGTAAAGGTGGTGGTGAGGGTGGTGGTGTGGTGATGAGGGTGGTGAAGGTGGTGGTGAGGGTGGTGGTGAGGGAGGTGGTGGTGAGGGTGGTGGTGAAGGTGGTGGTGAGGGTGATGGTGAGGGTGGTGGTGAGGGTGGTGGTGAGGGTGGTAGTGAAGGTGGTGGTGAGGGTGGTGTAGAGGGTGATGGTGGTGGTGAAGGGTGGTGGTGAAGGGTGGTGGTGAGGGTGGTGGTGAGGGTGATGGTGACGGTGAGGGTGGTGGTGAGGGTGACGGTGATGGTGGTGGTGAGGGTGGTGGTGAGGGTGGTGGTGAGGGTGGTGGTGAGGGTGATGGTGGTGGTGAGGGTGATGGTGAGGGTGGTGGTGAGGGTGGTGGTGAGGGTGGTGGTGGTGGTGAGGATGGTGGTGATGGTGATGGTGGTGGTGATGGTGGTGGTGAGGGTGGTGGTGAGGGTGACGGTGATGGTGGTGGTGAGGGTGGTGGTGAGGGTGGTGGTGACGGTGATGGTGACGGTGGTGGTGAGGGTGACGGTGATGGTGGTGGTGAGGGTGGTGGTGAGGGTGGTGGTGACGGTGAGGGTGGTGGTGAGGCTGGTGGTGAGGGTGGTGGTGAGGGTGATGGTGAGGGTGGTGGTGATGGTGGTGGTGAGGGTGGTGGTGAGGGTGGTGGTGAGGGTGACGGTGATGGTGGTGGTGAGGGTGGTGGTGGTGAGGGTGGTGGTGAGGGTGGTGGTGAGGGTGACGGTGATGGTGGTGGTGAGGGTGACATGGCGCGCTAACCACGGCACCCGAAGGTTTCGCTCACGACGCTGCTGTGGACAACTAAAAGACAAAGGCGACTCGACACCCGTCTGGAGAGAGACAGAGACACAGAGAGACACACAGAGACACACACAGAGACACACAGAGACACAGAGACACACACAGAGACACAGAGACACACACAGAGACACAGACACACACAGAGACACACAGAGACACAGAGACACACAGAGAGACACAGAGACACACAGAGACACACAGAGACACAGAGAGACACACAGAGACACACACAGAGACACACAGAGACACACACAGAGACACACAGAGAGACACACAGAGACACACAGAGACACAGACACACAGAGACAGACACGCAGACAGACACACAGAGAGACACACAGACACAGAGACACACACAGAGACACAGAGACACACACAGAGACACAGAGACACACACAGAGACACAGAGACACACAGAGACACAGAGACACACAGAGACACAGAGACACACAGAGACACAGAGACACACACAGAGACACAGAGACACACAGAGAGACACACAGAGACACACAGACACACACAGACACACAGAGACACACATACACACACAGACAGACACACAGAGACAGAGACACAGAGACACACAGACACACAGAGAGACACACAGAGACACACACAGAGACACAGAGACACAGACACACAGAGACAGACACGCAGATACACAGAGACAGAGACACAGACACACACAGAGACAGACACGCAGACACAGACACACACAGAGACACACACAGACACACAGAGACACAGACACACAGAGACAGACACGCAGATACACAGACAGATACAGACACACACAGACACACACAGAGACACACACACAGACACACAGAGACACAGACACGCAGATACACAGAGACAGACACACAGACACACACAGACATACACAGAGACACACACACAGACACACAGAGACACAGACACACAGAGACAGACACGCAGATACACAGACAGATACACAGACACACACAGACACACACAGACACACACAGAGACACACAGAGACACAGACACACAGAGACAGACACGCAGATACACAGAGACAGACACACAGACACACACAGACATACACAGAGACACACACACAGACACACAGAGACACAGACACACAGAGACAGACACGCAGATACACAGACAGATACACAGACACACACAGACACACACAGAGACACACACAGACACACAGAGACACACACAGACACACAGAGACAGACACGCAGAGACACGCAGACACAGACACACGGGGTACAACAACCACAACAACAACCACAACAACCACCACAACAACCACCACAACAACAACAACCACAACAACAACAACCACCACCACAACCACCACCACCACAACAACAACAACAACCACAACAACAACAACAACCACCACCACAACCACCACCACCACAACAACAACAACTACCACAGCGGCTGTCGCTATTCACGTTGCGGGGCGCCACTGAGGCGAAGCCTGCGGCACGAGGCCTCGCAGCGCCCAGTCTGAGGGGGGGGGGGGGTGAGGGGGGTGAGGGGGAGGGGGTGAGGGGGGTGAGGGAGGGGTGAGGTGGGGGGGTGAGGTGAGGGGGGTGAGGGGTTGATGGGGGTGAGTGCAGGTGTGGAGGGGTGGAGGGGAGGGGTGAGGGGGGTGAG
>NW_026891376.1:4064802-4081986 GCF_015708825.2 Lethenteron reissneri
CGTGTGTGTGTGCGTGTCTGTGTGTGTGTGTGCGTGTGTGTGCGTGTGTGGAGGAGGAGGAGGGACGTGTCGGAAGAAAGACAATAAACCCGCGTGAGCCTTGAAGAGTTCACTCATCGGTGATGACAACACGACACGTGTGTAGCGAGACCACGTGGGGTGGGTGTGACGTCACTGCTGGCACCACGAGGCTGGGCGTGCAGTGCCGACCCCTACAGGACAGGGCGGTGGGAGCGCCGCCAGTAGGAACTGGGGTCACCGGGGGCCGTGGCGCTCTGGTTGACCCCTGAGGACACGTGACCGGTGAAGTCTACACACGGGGAGGGGGGGCACGTGGGGGCTCGGGGTGGCCACGTGTTCGGGTCGAGATACTGCTGGAGGATTCTGGAAGGTGGGCGTGGCCAAGGGCGTGAACTCACTACACATTCAATTTCGATATTATTTTATTATTTTATTATATTATATTATTATATCATATTATTTTATTATATTATATTACTTATAAATATAATTTTATTACATTATGTTATTTTATTATATTATATATTATTTTGTTATGTTTTATTTTTATTACTTTATTATTTCCATTCTACGTGACTTTACCGAAAGAACCAAGAAGATGAACTCACTACACATTTGTACAACGCAGAATGAATGAATGAAGCTGCCCAGGGTCGCATTTCCTGCCTCGGCTTCCTGCGTGTGATTATTGATACCCCGCGGTCGATAACAAAGATGAGGGCAAAGGTCCCCCGTGTAGCCCACGTGCGATTTTGGGGCAAGTGCTGTTCGACCAAAGGATCACCTTCCCAGGTGTTTAACCACGTGCAGAGTAACGCGTGTCTCCCATTGGGTGTGTAGACGTAGGTTCTGTGGTCTGTGGGTGAGTCTGTGGGTCTCTGTGTGAGTCTGTGGGTCTCTGTGTGAGTCTGTGGGTCTCTGTGTGAGTCTGTGGGTCTCTGTGTGGAGACTATGGGTCCTCTGTGTGAGTCTCTGGGTCTCTGTATGAGTCTGTGGGTCTTTGTGTGAGTCTGTGGGTCTGTGTTAGAGTCTGTGGGTCTCTGTGTGAGTCTGTGGGTCTCTGTGTGAGTCTGTGGGTCTCTGTGTGAGTCTGTGGGTCTGTGGGTGTGTCTGTGGGTCTCTGTGTGAGTCTGTGGGTCTCTGTGTGAGTCTGTGGGTCTCTGTGTGAGTCTGTTGGGTCTCTGTGTGAGTCTGTGGGTCTGTGTTAGTCTGTGGGTCTCTGTGTAAGTCTGTGGGTCTCTGTGTGAGTCCTGTGGGGTCTGTGTTAGTCTGTGGGTCTCTGTTGAGACTATGGTCTCTGTGTGAGTCTCTTGGTCTCTGTATGAGTCTGTGGTCTCTGTGTGAGTCTATTGGTTTTTGTGTGAGTCTGTGGGTCTCGGGTGTGAGTCTGGGAGTCTCTGTGTGAGTCTGTGGTATGTGTTAGTCCTGTGGGTCTCTGTGCGAGTCCGTGGGTCTGTGTGTGAGTCTAAAGGGACTCTATGTGAGTCTGTGTATGTGTGTGTCTCTGTGTGATTCTATGGGTCTCTGTGTGAGTCTATGGGTCTCTGTGTGAATCTATGGGTCTCTGTGTGAGTCTATGGGTCTGTGTGTGAGTCTATGGGTCTGTGTGTGAGTCTATGGGTCTGTGTGTGAGTCTGTGTATGTGTGTGTGAGTCTATGGGTCTGTGTGTGAGTCTGTGGGTCTCTATGTGAGTCTGTGGGTCTCTGTGTGAGTCTGTGTATGTGTGTGTATGTTGAACTTCTTTCGCACCGTACGTAGCCAACCAGAGGAGTGGGGGAAGGTCAGCAAACTAATCACAGAAAGCAGTTCTCAGAACGAGTTTGCCAGTCCCCATGATGACGACGATGATGATGACGATGATGATGGTGATGATGATGATGATGATGACGATGATGATGACGATGATGATGATGGTGATGATGACGATGATGATGATGGTGATGATGACGATGATGATGACGATGATGATGACGATGGTGATGATGATGGTGATGACGATGATGACGATGATGACGATGATGACGACGATGGTGATGATGACGATGATGATGGTGATGATGATGGTGATGGCGATGATGACGATGATGACGATGATGACGACGATGGTGATGACGATGATGATGATGACGATGATGATGATGATGACGATGATGGTGATGATGGTGATGACGATGATGACGATGATGACGATGATGACGACGATGGTGATGATGACGATGATGATGGTGATGATGATGGTGATGACGATGATGACGATGATGACGATGATGATGACGATGATGATGACGATGATGATGATGACGATGATGATGATGATGATGACGATGATGACGATGACGACGACGACGATGAAGCGGTGACCACCTCCTCTTTGTTCGACGTCTCGGGCCGCTCCCTTTGTGGTGGATCTTAATCAAGTCGCCCCGGGGTCACGACCGCCCAGGCACGCGAACTGTGGGTCGAGGTTTCCCTTCACGGCTCTTATCGGCAGTGCCAGACCCACCGATTGATACAGAAATCGATTTAACACGTAGCAGGTGGAGTGGAATAATACTAATAATGCTTTCGTGACTCAGTGTCCTGAACTTTGGGTAACCCCGAACTACAATAATAATCACCATTGGAACCTCATTTGCCAGTAAAAAATATGATAATTGTTTTTTTTTACCCTTTTATCTGGCAACAAAACTGACACCTTTTTTTTTACAGGAGTCATGTTTGCATAGACCACAATACCTGCAGTCATAATGCAAACAAAACACACAACTCTGATAATGTATGCACTGTCCTTGAAGTTGATTGGTCCACACCCGAGACAGCTTTCCTTAGAGCCTAGTCTCACATGCGTTGGACCAGATGACGCCAAAAGGCGCACACTCAAAGACAATGCACCATCAGAGTATGAGAACTCGGGGTAAGAATTTACACCATTGGTACCTCATTTGCCAGTAAAAAAATATGATAATTGTTTTTTACCCTCCTATCTGGCAACAAAACTGACACTTTTTTTACGAGGAGTCATGTTTGCATAGACCACAATACCTGCAGTCATAATGCAAACAAAAACATAACTCTGATAAGGACAGTGCATATATTATCAGAGTTATGTTTTTTTAGATCACGGATTTTATGTACTGTGCTGAATCGGACCTGGATCTTATGTTTGTTAAGAATTTTGGAGATCTTTTTGGTCACGCCTGCTATGTATGGCAACGTGATGATTTTGATCAGAGTTTGAGGTGGTTGTTTCTGTATGGTGGGAGAAACAGCTTGGCGTATAGTACGGTCAGAGTATCCGTTCATCTTGAGGGCCAGATGTACATGTTTCAATCCACTGGTCAGGTGGTGTTGGTCAGAGATGCCATGAGCTCTGTGGTATAGCGTTTTGATGAGAGAATTATTTGAGCCGGGTGGTGGTGGGAATCCGATTTCAAGTAGGAATCTGTGTGGGTGGCTTTCCTGTAGACAGTATGTCCCAAGGATCCATCAGGTCTCCTCTCAACATAACATCCAAGAATGGTAGTTTGCCATCTTTCTCCACTTCCATGGTGAATCTAATGAATGGGTGTCTGGAATTGATGTGGTCCAGGAAATGGTTCAATGCTGGGAGGCCATGTGCCCAAATGACGAAAGTGTCATCCACATACCTCTGTAATAAAGGATTCGTTCACTGTGTCTGTCTCCGTTGTCCTTTATTTGGGTTCTTTATAACTTGTCCCACACGGCCCTCGCTCAGAGCCTCCCCGCTTGGCAGCTCGACAGCTGCCTTCGCTCCCGTAGCCTTTCTCCTGTGCAGACCTCCGGCTGCTCTCACTGCAGCTCCACCGCTGCTCCCCGTTCCTCCGTGCTCGGTCACCGCTGGCCGACGGTGCCGAGTCTTACCGTGTGGCGATCTCGCCACTCTCCACTCTCCGCCCTGCATGGCCTCACCCACTCTCCGCCCTGCGTGGCCTCACCCTGTCTCTATCCCCAACTCTCTCCTCACCCCGCTGGCTGGCGCCGTCATGAGCCCCTCAGCCATCAGGCTGAGGCACGGCGACCACCCAACGTGGTCTCCACTCTTCACTCCCCCGACTCCCCCCGATGTCTTCCTGTCTCCCCGCTATAACTTCTCCCCCACGTGACCCTGACTCCTCCCTCTCGGATCGTCACATCCGACCTGCCCATTTACGCCCGCATTACACCTCTTACACAGGGAAGGACGCAGGGTGGATGTCTGGATGGCGTCTGATTCAAACTTTTCCATAAACATGTTGGCTATCACTGGTGACAAGGGGGAGCCCATAGGGGTACCCTCATTCTGTTTGTAGAAGGTGCCATTCCAGGTAAAATAGGTGTTGGTGAGGCAATGCCTAACCAGCGCAGGTACATCCGAGTTCAGTCCATGTTGGACCAAGTCTTCAATTATTGTTAGGGTGTCAGGTACTGGGACCTTGGTAACAGAGATACCACATCAAAGCTGACGATGGTATCGTCAGGAGACAGTACCATGTCCTTGACCATGGAGACCAATTGGGTTGAGCTGAGTACTGCCGAAAAGGTCTTGCCAGTGAAGGGGAGCAGAGTATCTGATAGAAACCGGGCTAGTTTGTAGGTAGGAGAGTTGATCGTTGACACGATGGGTCGTAGCAGGGTGCCTTCTTTATGGATCTTGGGAAGACCATAGAGTCTGGGAGGTCTTGCAGCCGAGGGTTTTAGGGAGCGACGTTTTCTTGGTTCGATTAGGGAAGTCGAACTCGTGATGATCTTGTTGGATTTGTCGTAGGCTGTTAGTGGGGTCACTTTTAATTTTGGAGTAACTCCCATCATTGAGTAGGTCCTGGATTTTGTTGTTGTATGAGTCTTTATCCATGATGACCGTAGCATTGCCCTTGTCGGCCGAGAGGATGACTATATCATCTATATTTTTTAAATTCGCGAGTTCAGAGCGTTCGTTTTTGCTAATGTTGCTCGTGGGTTTCTTAGCATTCTTGAGAATAGTGGCTATTTCAGCTCTTGCTACATCCGCATGGATGTGTCCTATGCCTCTGAGGGCTACATCAATCTGAGAAATCACATCATCTACTGGTATATGTTTAGGACTCGTACTGACGTGACAGCTTCTTTGTCTTTCTCGGTTCTTTATTATCGCGTACAGTTCACATCTCCTCCGTCGGCATCACTCCATGTCCCTCCGTTCTCTCCCACGCACAACTCCCCATCGACATCACTCCATGTCGCTCCGTTCTCTCCCGCGCACAACTCCCATCAACATCACTCCATTTCGCTCCGTTCTCTCCCGCGCACAACTCCCCATCAACATCACTCCATGTCTCTCCGTTCTCTCCCACGCACAACTCCCCATCAACATCACTCCATGTCGCTCCGTTCTCTCCTGCGCACAACTCCACATCAACATCACTCCATGTCTCTCCGTTCTCTCCCACGCAAAACTCCCCATCAACATCACTCCATGTCGCTCCGTTCTCTCCCGCGCACAACTCCCCATCAACATCACTCCATGTCGCTCCGTTCTCTCCCGCGCACACTCCCCATCAACATCACTCCATGTCTCTCCGTTCTCTCCCACGCACAACTCCCCATCAACATCACTCCATGTCGCTCCGTTCTCTCCCGCGCACAACTCCCCATCAACATCACTCCATGTCCCTCCGTTCTCTCCCGCGCACAACTCCCCATCAACATCACTCCATGTGCCTCCGTTCTCTCCCACGCACAACTCCCCATCAACATCACTCCATGTCGCTCCGTTCTCTCCCACGCACAACTCCCCATCAACATCACTCAATGTCCTTCCGTCCGCTCGCTCCGCTGGCTCCGCTCGCTCTCCCTCTGCTCCTCTCCTCCAGCGGACCTCCCTCTCTGCTCTCTCTCTCCAGCTCGGTCGCTCTTTGTTCGCTCTGCCATCTCACTCCGTCGCAGCTTCTCCACCAAGGTCCGTTACTCCGCTGCTACCCTATACTGTACTCGCTCCGTCCACTGCTACTCTATCTGTATTCTCTGTATCCACTGCTACCGTACACTATCTCTCTCTGTCCACTGCTACCATATACTATACTCTCTTGTCCACTGCTACCGTACACTATCTCTCTCTGTCCACTGCTACCGTATACTATACTCTCTGTCCACTGCTACCGTATATTTTACTCTCTTTGTCCACTGCTACCGTATACTATACTCTCTGTCCACTGCTACCGTATACTAGCTCTCTCTGTCCACTGCTACCGTATACTATACTCTCTTGTCCACTGCTCCGTCTCTTCCTCTGTCCGTCTCTTGTCCCAGGCTCCAACAAACACCGTTTCTCCCCACGCTCTTTGCCTTTATCCCGAGACCAATTTCCCTTCATCAATTAGACCATCCCCGGCTTCGCCCCCAGCCCCCAGCCTCACGTGGTGTTGTTATTGTAGACATCGAGGCGCCAATTCCCGACACGCATCCCTCTCGTCCAATCACCACTACGAGGTTTGGGGCTGTAGTGCGACTGATTGGAAGGCTAACAGAACTCTCATGTCCATCCCTCACACGGCCATCATGAGAGAGAGAGAGAGAGACACCCAGGCCCAGGGCTCGAACCCAGGCTCCCGGTGTCTGTGGGCCGTCTGCTAGAGTTCGCTGAGGTCATTGGGGAAGGTGAGGCCGCAGCCTCTCATCTTCTCCGCGTACAGCTCGTCAAACCTCTCGCTCTGCCTCCACAGTAAAGTAGTTCTTCCAGTCTCCCACGGTGCCTGGTGGGGGGTGGGGGGGCACGGTGGGGGGTGGGGGGGGCACGGTGGGGGGTGGGGGGGGCACGGTGTGGGGGGTGGGGAGGGTGGTGAGGGGGGGGTGCCTGGTGGGGGGTGGGGGGGCACGGTGGGGGGTGGAGGGGCACGGTGGGGGGTGGGGGGGTGGGGGGGCACGGTTGGGGGGTGGGGGAGGGTGGTGAGGGAGGGGTGCACGGTGGGGTGAGGGTCACGGTGGGGGGTGGGGGAGGGTGGTGAGGGGGGGGGTGCCTGGTGGGGTGAGGGTCACGACCCATCACCTCGTGACCTTCACTCTCCACACCTCCGATGAACGCTGCTGGCTACGTACGGTGGTTGCGAAAGAGGATCAACACACACAACAACACACAGACACACACACATAGACACACACACCATACACATAGACACACACAGACACACACACAGATACACACACAGACACACAGACACACACACAGACACACACACAGACACACACAGACACACACACATAAAACAACACATAGAGACACACAGACACACACACATACACAACAACAACACACAGACACACACAGACACACACACCACAACAACACACATAGACACACACAGACACACACACATACAACAACACATAGACACACACAGACACACACACATACACAACAACACACATAGACACACACAGATACACACACATACACAACAACACACATAGACACACACAACTACACAACACACACATAGACACATACAGACACACACACATACACAACAACACACATAACAGACACAGACACACTACACATACACAACAACACACATAGATACACACAATACAGACCCACACAGACACACACCAGACACAACAACACACACCAGACACACACAGACACACACAGATACACACACATACACAACAACACACATAGACACACACAGACACACAACACACACTAACAACACATAGACACACACAGATACACACACATACACAACAACACACATAGACACACACAGACACACACACAGACACAACAACACACATAGACATCACACAGACACACACAATACACAACAACACACATAGACACACACATGACACACACACATACACAACAACACACACAGACACACACAGACACACACACATACACAACAACACACACAGACACACACAGATACAGACACACACACATACACAACAACACACATAGACACACACCAGACACACCACACATACACAACAACACACATAGACACACACAGACACACACACATACACAACAACACACACAGATACACACAGACACACACACATACACACAACACACACACAGCTAACACAGACACAACACATACACAACAACACACAAGATACACACAGACACACACACATACACAGACACACACACAGACACACACAGATACACACACATACACAACAACACACACAGACACACACAGACACACACACATACACAACAACACACATAGACACACACAGACACACACACATACACAACAACACACACAGACACACACACATACACAACAACACACACAGGCACACACAGACACACACACATACACAAACACACACCACAGATACACCAGACACACACACATACACAACAACACACACAGATACACACAGACACACACACATGCACAGACACACACACAGACACACACAGATACACACACATACACAACAACACATACAGACACACACAGATACAGACACACACACATACACAACAACACACACAGACACACACAGACACACACACATACACAACAACACACACAGACACACACAGACACACACACATACACACACAGACACACATAGACACACACACATACACACACACACATACACAACAACACACACAGACACACACAGACACACACAGACACACACACATACACAACAACACACACAGACACACACAGATACACACAGACACACACACATACACAACAACACACACAGATACACACAGACACACACACATACACAAAAACACACACAGACACACACAGACACACACACATACACAACAACACACATAGACACACACAGATACACACACATACAGACACACACAGACACACACAGACACAACAACACACAGACACACACAGACACGACAACACTGAGACACACACAGACACAACAACACAGAGACACACAGACACAACAACACACACAACAACACATAGACACACACAGATACACACACATACACAACAACACACATAGACACACACAGACACACACACAGACACAACAACACACATAGACACACACAGACACACACCATACACAACAACACACATAGACACACACAGACACCACACATACACAACAACACACACAGACACACACAGACACACACACATACACAACAACACACACAGACACACACAGATACAGACACACACATATACACAACAACACACATAGACACACACAGACACACACACATACACAACAACACACATAGACACACACAGACACACACACATACACAACAACACACACAGATACACACAGACACACACACATACACAACAACACACACAGATACACACAGACACACACACATACACAACAACAACACACAGATACACACAGACACACACACATACACAGACACACACACACACAGATACACACACATACACAAAAACACACACAGACACACACACATACACAACAACACACCATAGACACACACAGACACACACACATACACAACAACACACACAGACACACACATACACAACAACACACACAGGCACACACAGACACACACACATACACAACAACACACACAGATACACAAGACACACACACATACACAACAACACACACAGATACACACAGACACACACACATGCACAGACACACACCACAGACCCACACAGATACCCACACATACACAACAACACACACAGACACACACAGATACAGACACACACACATACACAACAACACACACAGACACACACAGACACACACACATACACAACAACACACACAGACACACACAGACACACACACATCCACACACAGACCACACATAGACACACACACATACACACCACACACATACACAACAACACACACAGACAACACAGACACCACAGACACACACACATACACAACAACCACACAGACACACACAGATACACACAGACACACACACCATACACAACAACACACACAGATACACCCAGACACACACACATACACAACAACACACACAGACACACACAGACACACACACATACACAACAACACACACAGACACACACAGACACACACACATACACAACAACACACACAGACACACACAGATACACACACAGAACACACACAGATACACACACAGACACACACAGATACACACAGACACACACAGATCACACACAGACACACAGACGCACACACATGGCGTTGCAGGTTACTTCTTTGATGGAGTTAAAGAGCGATTTGTGATCGCGGCCACTGAGGCAGACTCCATTTCATCAGCAACCCGCGACCACCTTGCAGCGCCTCACGGCTCTCCGAACCTCCGAGCGAAGGCTGCGGTAAACCTCCTCATTCTCTGACGTGGGATGTTGTAGTGGGCCGGTCGCTTTTTCACAGCCAGCCTGAACACCTCCTCTGTCAGCCAGGGTCTCTGGGAGGTCTGGACCGCGTACCCAAAGCAGCCATTGCAGCTGCCTGAGTCACAGTCCTAAACCTCGCCCATTTATCCTCGATATCAGGAGGAGTTGGGGACGATGCCAACCCCAGCTGCAAGCGATGATGAAATTCTCGCTTGCAACTTTCATCAGCTAGCTGAGACCAGGCCACCGTGGGTTTGAATGGGGTCCTGGGTGTACACCCACCACCGGAGTGGAAGAATGGCAGGCGCATCTTACAGATGACTAGTCGATGGTCAGTGGACAGATCAGCTCCACGGTAGGTCCTGGTGTCAAGGACATGGGCACGCATCTGCCGTTCCGTCACTATGTAGTCCAGCAGATGTTCTTGCTTGGACTCGGCATGCATCCATGATGTTGTGTGGATGCGCCGATGCTGGAACAGCGTGTTGGTAATTACAAGCCCATGGGCTGCATAAAAATCTAGCAACTTCCGGCCATTGTTATTGAGCTGATCTGGCCCATGCCTTCCAATCACTCCAGACCAGGTGCCAGCATCATGACCAACTCGGGCATTGAAGTCACCGAACAAGATGACTCTATCCCGAGGGGCCACTTTAGCCAGCACCTGTGACAGGAGGTCATAGAAGGCATTTGACTCATTGGCCTTGCCTGCATCCCTCCACGGATGTTCGTCTTCGGTGGGGCATATGTAACCACAACCACCACTCCTCGCCTCTGGTGGATGGGAAGGCGAGCCCAAAGTAGCCTGGGGCTTACAGCTTTCCACACCTCACCGCCACGCTCCAACACTCCCTTCATTCGTTTGTTCAGAAGAAGAGCCACTCCCTGTTGTTTGGCAGTCTCCTGCCCCGAGTAGAGGACTGTCCACCCCTCATAGTGGCAGGAGCCAGAACCGGTCCACCGGACCTCCTGAATACCACAGAGATCCAGGCGGGTACCGGTCCAGCTCCCGACAGAAGAGTTGCAGCCTCTCCTCCGCAGTGAACGTTCGAACATTCCACGTAGCCAACCATAGTGGTTTATTGTTGTTTCTGGAGGAGCCCTGATGGTAAGACAGACAACAACAACCGCCATTCGCCACTAAGTGACAGTGACGTTACCACAGCGCCTGTGCCAGGCTATGTGCACCTTGAGGCCATGTGAAGTGCCGAAGGCTCGCTGACAGGACTCGGGCTCAGACGCAGGTGCCATGGGTTGGCTGAGTTGACTGGTGGATGCATCTCCAGCTGTACCCCTCTACTGTGCCAACTTGCTGCATGTTAGCCGACTGGCGCTCCGCTCGTGGTTGTGAGCGTCGCTCCTCTGCCCTCTGTTCTTGCTGGAGGGTGAATGGTTCCAAATTCCCAGTAGCAGCGTTCTTCACGAGCCTCACAAAGAGACCCATAGACTACTCACACAGATATCCATAAACTCATACAGAGACCCGTAGACTCATACAGAGACCCATAGACTAGTGACACAGAAGACCCGTAGACTACTCACGCAGAGACCATGAACTACTCACGCAGAGGCCCCATAGACTCACACAGAGATCCATAAACTCACACAGAGACCTGTAGACTACTCAGACTACGAGCTGCATCATCACCACCATCACCACCACCACCATCACCTTTCCTCATGAAGGGCCCCTTGCTCAAGTCCACCAACCCCCGCGGGCATCGCCTCGTAGTTGGTCATCTTGTTGACCCCTCATGGAGGCGAAGGGCAGTGGTGGACGATGGAGTCAATCGTGGAGTCGTCCTGCGGCCCGGTCGAGGAAGCGCGACACGCGCAGCACGCTGCCTCGCAGGTCCTGCAGCAGAGACCCGAGGGGTCAGGGGGTCAGGGGGTCGAGGGGGTCGAGGTGGACTGACGAGGGTCAAGGTTCCACGACTACATCGGCATTCATCTCCATGACACTGATATCTCTACTGCGCCTCCCATTGTCACCACCACCTCCATCACCACCTCCATCATCACCATCACCACCTCCATCATCATCACCACATTGAACATCATCACCACCTCCACCACCTCCATGATCATCATCATCATCATGACCAGTGTAATGCTGCTGATACTGATGATGATGCTGCTTATGATGCTGCTACTAATAATGCTGCTGATGATGCTGCTGCTAATGCTGATGCCGCTGATGATGATGATGGTGCTGCTAATGATGATGCCGCCGCTGCTACTGTTGCTGATGATGGTGACAATGATGCTGATGATAACTCTACTGCTGCTGCTGCTGATGATGATTATGCTGATGTTGATGCTGCTGCTACTGCTGATGATGCTGCTGATTACCTTGATCATCTCTTCGAAAGTCATGAAAAGAATGTTGGCCTGTGTCTCATCTCGTACCATTCACTCACGTGCTTGAACCACGTCTCAGCGTTGACTTTCGCTGCCATAGCGGAAGGACAACAACAAAGAGACACAAAATATAAAGATCTCCCAACATTCTAACATGCTGTAGGGGCAACATCATTGCCAATACTACCACTATGACCACCACCAATACCACCAAAATCATCATCACCATCACCAACACCACCACCACCACTACCACCATCATCATCACCACCACCACCATCATCACCACTCACCTCCATTATCTGGTGCAGTGTGTACACATGGCCAATAGAGAGACAAAGGCGGCCGGGCCTGATGCTGGCCACCACCCCACAGTGACGGCCTTCATAGGCACTGCTACTCGCTAACAGCACTCGCCACTACATTAATCATGTAGTTAAGTGTGCGTTAGCGTGGTTGAGTGAGTGAGTGGAGTTTGTATGATCTCCCCCTGTCCTACAGAGGTGAGTGTAGTTTGTATGATCCCCCCTGTCCTACAGAGTGAGTGGAGTTTTGTATGATCTCCTCCTGTTCTACAGGAGTGAGTGGAGTTTGTATGATCTCCCCCTGTCCTACAGAGTGAGTGGAGTTTGTATGATCTCCCCCTGTCCTACAGAGTGGAGTTTGTATGATCTCCCCCTGTCCTACAGAGTTTGTATGATCTCCCCCTGTCCTACAGAGTGAGAAGAGTTTGTATTATGATCTCCCCTGTCCTACAGAGTGGAGTTTGTATGATCTCTCCCTGTCTACAGAGTGAGTGGAGTTTGTATGATCTCCCCTGTCCTACAGAGTGAGTGTAGTTTGTATGATCTCCTCCTGTCCTACAGACGTGAGTGGAAGTTTTATGATCTCCCCCTGTCCTACAGAGTGAGTGAGTTTTTATGATCTCCTCCTGTCCTACAAGTGAGTGGAGTTTGTATGATCTCCCCCTGTCCTACAGAGTGAGTGGAGTTTGTATGATCTCCCCCTGTCTAAGAGTGGAGTTTGTATGATCGTTCCACTGTTCTACAGAGTGAGTGTAGTTTGTTGATCTCTCTCTCCCTGTTCCGTGTGGGGTTGAGTGCTCACGATACTTGTGTAGAGTCAGTGCGCTCCCCTGGCGGCCGTGAGGCTACTGACGGGTGGGAGGAAGTCACAATCGACAGAACAGAGATGGCGGCGAGTGACCACCAGGGGGGGCTAACTAGGCCAGGGGCAAGCAGAGAGGGGATCGATCCTGGCAGTTGGACAAGAGGGGCGGGGCCAGGGCGGGGATATGAGGCCGAAGTAGAACCGGGGTTCTGGGCGCCGTAGGAATAGGGGTCGCTGTCGACGCTGTGTAGACAGCAGCTCTAGAGAGACCACGTGGTGGTGGCTGTGTAGACAGGTTCAGGGCCTGCCTTGCTTCCCCCACCCTCAACCATACATATACACAAGACTGGTTCTTGGAATGTCTCTCACTGATTACAGCTGTCGTGCTGTGGCAATACCACCTGAAGACGGAAGCTTGTGTTGCCTCCGAAACGTCGTGGTTTTTAATTTTATTTTACTTTTATACAAATTTTACCTACGTGACTTTACCACGGAAAAACCTAGAATATGATCATTGCAGTCACGAAGCTTCAAATCTATAAACTCTGTAGAGAGACACGCGGTGGTGGCTGCGTAGTCAGCCAGCTCTAGTGCTACCTCGGAGATCGAACTTAATTCGTTCTAGAAGCCATTCGAACACGATTTGTTCGAACACAAATCAATTAATGTCAATTACATTAATTGGTTCCAGACACAAGAAATCTCTCATTATAAAGCATTTTGACGCGAAGTTTACAGTAATTGCATGCATAAACTCATACAAAAAACAAGAAACACACTAAATAAATGGAATAAATGAATAAATACATGGAATATAATGAAATACACGAACATTGAACTTCACTTTACCTGTAGTAAGGAGAGTTGATGCTTGAGTAGAGGGTGGTGAGGAGGAGGAGGTAAACTTTCGTCTGGGCAGGCGTCCTGCACCGCTGGTGACGCTGGCCATGCGGAGTCTCAGCCGTACAGCTTCTTTCAATTTCGATTTTAAAGCTTTCGTGACTGCAGGGGATTCATCTTCTTGGTTCTTTCGGTAAAGTCAGAGTCATTCAGACGCTGTCTTTCCGACAGACCTGTTCTTCACCTGAGGACGGCTGCTTGCGTTGTGGCCGAAACGTCGTGAGAATTATTTTATTATGTTAAAATTTTTATTATTTTATTATTTCCATTCTACGTGACTTTACCGAAAGAACCAAGAAGAGGTTCTTTCAAGTCGCGATTCGCCCGTTCGACCTCCGAATTTCTTTCTGTTTCCGTGGCAAAAAATGATCGGAAATATCGTTCGCACACCGATTTGTTCTAGTTCTGGTGCGTTCAATCTCCGATGTTCTACTGTATCTAGTTAGACATCGCCGTGATCGATATATAGTGAACCAGCTATATCGCCGATGAGCGCTGAGTAACCTGTGACTGTCATTAGAGTTGTAGCTGTTTGCCGACGAGAAATAAATAAGAAGCCCTCTAAAGTTGGTGTCTCTGCAGTCATTACGTCACACTTGTAGTGGGTGGTGGTCGTGGTGGTGATAATGATGCTGCTGCTGCCGATGATGATGATGATGGTGATTGGAGACCAACCTTGATCTTCGAGGTATATCTCAATGTATGTTTTAAAATCGCCAGGGTCCGGGATGTGGCAGGAGATCTTGGAGAACTCGTACAAGGACACCAGTGTGTCCTTGGGATGCCTCGCCAAGTAAATGACCTGGCCGGTGCACACAGCGGAGAATCGTGGTCACGATCGTCGTCGGCATCATCGTCATCAGCAGAATAATCAGCAGCAGCATACTCAGCAGCAGAATCATCATCAGCCGAATCATCAGCATAATCATCATCAGCACAATCATCATCATCATCAGCCGAATCATCATCAGTAGAATCATCAGCAACAGCACAATCATCATCAGCAACAGCGGAATCAATGTTCTATCATTCTCATCAGGACAGGGCCACTGTGAGCCCCACTGTGAGAGAGTCAGAGAGACGGACAGAGAGAGATAGAGACAGAGAGACAGAGACAGAGAGAGAGAGACAGAAAGACACACACAGAGACACCGAGAGGCAGAAGAGACACAGAGACAGACAGAGACACAGAGAGACAGAGCGAGAGACAGAGAGACACACACAGAGACACAGACACACAGAGACACACAGAGACACACAGAGACAGAGAGACAGGGAAAGAGAGAGAGACAGAGAGAGACAGAGACACACACAGAGAGACAGAGACACACACAGAGAGACAGAGAGATAGAGACAGAGACACAGAGCGACAGACAGAGACGCGGCCACCACGAACCCCGGCCTCACCTTGCCCTTGCCGCCCTCTGTGAGCTGCTGTGGTGCCAAGTGGAGCTGCAGGTGCGTGGTCATGAGCCGGGGCGAGGGCTGCAGCTCGAGCTGATGCTGCCTGAAGGCGCCCTCCAGGTAGGGGGCCCTCTCCCAGGTGCACGACGTCGCCACCGCCTCCAAGTCCCCGTCGCTCAGGAGCAGGCTCGCAATCTCCTGCATCCACGTGGTGCCTGTGGGGGTCAGGGAGAGAGGTGGAGAGAGAGAGAGAGTTAGAGAGAGACAGGTAGAGTGGTCGAGAGAGAGGTGGAGAGAGAGAGAGGTAGAGAGACAATATTGGAGAGAAATGGTCTCTCCATTTAGTGTCCGGTAGGTCGTAAAGGTCCCGGGAATGCAGTGCCTTGACACAGCCACGTGTAGAGCGCCTTGACGCAGCACGTGTAGAGCGCCTTGACGCAGCACGTGTAGAGCGCTGGCTGTGTTCGGGGCACTCTTCAGGGGCACGTTCCTGCAGCCTCGGAGCTTCAGTGGCTTCTCGTTGTTGCTGTGGCCGGGGGGCTGCAGCAGCAGCAGCATCAGCAGCAGCACAACTCCGGGAAAGAAGAGAAGAGGGGGGGTGGGGGCCGCCATCGATCCCCGGCGCCTCCAGCTTCAGGCGCAGCTCCTTCATGGCGTGGAGCGACGTCCCGCAGCAGCTTCTCCCCGGCGAGCGTGGAGCGGAGTCCCCTAGCTGTGCTGGCGATCTCAGCTGCGGTCTTCCACTTGGGCTGGTGGGCCTGCACGAGGTGGAAGACTGTCCGCAGCCCTGCCGATGTGAGGCGTAGAGGCAGGGTCCTCTCTCCTCTATCCCGGAAGAGCCGTTGGAGAACAAGGGCTCGTTGAGGTAATGTGCGAGCTCGTAGCGCTCACGCGTTCTGCTCCACTCGAAGCTCCGCCACGCGTCCAAAAGGCTCTGGTGATAAGCTGGCAGCCTCGTGTAGTCGACCAGGCTTAGGTCCAACAGGAAGAGCTCCTTGCCATACCTCAGGCACCCCCCTGTGTGAGGGGGGGCCGGCG
>NW_026891376.1:4082486-4122486 GCF_015708825.2 Lethenteron reissneri
AGGGTGTGTGTAGGTGTGTATGTGGGTGTGTGTGTAGAGTGTGTGTGTCGGTGTGTAGGTGTGTGTGGTAGGTGTGTGTAGGTGTGTGTGTAGGTGTGTGTAGGTGTGTGTGTAGGTGTGTGGGTGTGTGTAGGTGTGTGTGTAGGTGTGTGTAGGTGTGTGTGTAGGTGTGTGTGTAGGTGTGTGTAGGGTGTATGTGTAGGTGTGTGTAGGTGTGTGTGTAGGTGTGTGTGTAGGTGTGTGTAGGTGTGTGTGTAGGTGTGTGTGTAGGTGTGTGTGTGTGTGGTAGGTGTGTGGTAGGTGTGTGTAGGTGTGTGTGTAGGTGTGTGTGTGTGTGTGTGTAGGTGTGTGTAGGTGTATGTGTGGTGTGTGTAGGTGGTGTAGGTGTGTGTGTAGGTGTGTAGGTGTGTGTGTAGGTGTGTGTGTGTAGGTGTATGTGTGGTGTGTACGGCATCGTACCTCTGAGTGCAGTGGAGATTCTCTGGAGCTCTCGCCTCGCTCGCCTCGTGCGTGCAGTGCTGGGCAGAGTGAGAGTGCGCGTGTGTTTATAGCGCGTGTGTGTTTATAGTGTGTGTTATAGTGTGTGTAGTGTGTGTGTAGTGCGTAGAGAGTGTGGGTGTGTGTGTGGGGTGTGGGGGATCGCTCCCCCTCTCTCCCTCCCTATCTCCCTCTTCCCTGTAAGTCTGTGTGTGTGACTCTCTGTGTGTGACACTGTGTGTATCTGTGTGTATGTGTGTGTGTGACACTGTGTGTGACACTGTGTATCTGTGTGTGTGTCTGTGTCTCTGTGTGTGTCTGTGTGTGTGTGTGACACTGTGTGTGGCACTGTGTGTCTGTGTGTCTCTGTGTGTGACACTTTGTGTCTCTGTGTGTCTGTGTGTCACTGTCTGTGTGTGTGTGTCACAATGTCTCTGTGTGTGTGTCACTCTGTCTGTGTGTGTGTGTCGGTGTGTGTGTCTCTGTGTGTGTGACACACTGTCTGTCTGTGTGACACTGTGTGTGACACTGTGTGTGTATGTCACTCTGTGTGTATGTCTCTGTGTGGTGTGTGTCACTGTGTCTGTGTGTGTCTGTGTGTGTGTATGTCACTGTGTGTGTGTATCACTGTGTCTCTATGTGTGTGTGTGTGTGACACTGTG
Organism: Lethenteron reissneri; assembly: GCF_015708825.2. NCBI lineage: Eukaryota > Metazoa > Chordata > Hyperoartia > Petromyzontiformes > Petromyzontidae > Lethenteron > Lethenteron reissneri. Next base: position 4,083,626 of record NW_026891376.1, read on the forward strand.
TGTGACACACTGTGTGTGACACACTGTGTGTGACACACTGTGTGTGACACACTGTGTGTGTCTGTGTGTATGCCACTCTGTGTGTGGTCTGTGTGTATGTCACTGTGTGTATGTCTCTCTGTGTGTGTGTCACTGTGTGTGTCTGTGTGTATGTCACTGTGTGTGACACACTGTGTGTGTGTATGTCACTGTGTGTGACACTCTGTGTGTCTGTGTGTCTGTGTGTGTGTATGTCACTGTGTGTGTCTCTACCCCCTCTCCCACCCTCTCTGAGTGGGCGTCAGTTTTTCAACGGAACGATTCTCAGAAACCACGTGACCCAACCGAGAAGCCACCCCCTCATTATGCAAGCCCCGCCCAGCCGTTAGACTAGCCCCGCCCACTGGTTAGATAATGCCACCACTAATTATATTAACACACCACTCAACACATTTGTCAATCACCTAAACACTCACTCACTCACTCAGCCACTCACCCACTCACTCAGCCACTCACTCACTCAGCCACTCACTCAGCCACTCACTCACCCACTCACTCAGCCACTCACTCACTCAGCCACTCACTCACTCAGCCACTCACTCATTCAGCCACTCACTCATTCAGCCACTCACTCACTCACCCACTCACTCATGCAGTCACTCACTCACCCACTCACACTCAGCCACTCACTCATGCAGCCACTCACTCACCCAGCCACTCACTCACCTACTCACTCATGCAGCCACTCACTCACTCGCTCACTCAGCCACTCACCTACCCACTCACTCATGCAGCCACTCACTCACCCACTCAGACAATTACTCAGCCACTCACTCACCCACTCACTCACTACCACTCACTCAGCCACTCACTCAGCCACTCACCCACTCACTCACTTCAGCCACCATCTCAGCCACTCACTCAGCACTCACTCAGACACTCACCCACTCACTCAGCCACTCACTCACCACTCATTCATTCACCTCACTCTCACCGTGTATCTCTGTGTGTGTATCTGTGTGTGTGTATCGCTGTGTGTATATATATGTGTGTGTATCTGTGTGTGTTATCTGTGTGTGTATCTGTGTGTGTATCTGTGTGTGTATCTGTGTGTGGGTATCTGTGTGTGTGTAGTTGTGTGTATCTGTGTCTGTGTGTGTGTCTGTGTGTGTGTATCTGTGTGTGTATCTGTGTGTGTATCTGTGTGTGTATCTGTGTGTGTGTTGTATCTTGTGTGTGTATCTGTGTGTGTATCTGTGTCTGTGTGTGGTCTGTGATGGTGAATGTATCTTGTGTGTATCTGTGTGTGTATCTGTGTGTTGTGTGTGTATCTGTGTGTGTGTATGTGTATCTGTGTGTGTGTATCTGTGTGTGTATCTGTGTGTATTGGTGTGTGTATCGTGTTCTGTGTGTGTGTAATGTGTATCTGTGTGTGTGTATCTGTGTGTATATATTCACGCTTGCATGATCGTGGGAACGCTGCAGGTATGAGCAGCACAAACCGGACTTGTGCACATTGTAGAGAGGAAGCTGTGCATGTGCGTGTCTGTGTGTGCGTGTCTCTGTCTGTGTGTCTTGTGTGTGTCTGTGTCTGTGTGTCTTGTGTGTGTGTGTCTGTGTGTGTCTTGTGTGTCTGTGTGTGTGTCTGTGTGTGTCTGTCTGTGTGTTCGTGTCTGTATTGTGTATCTGTGTCTGGCTTGTGGGTCCACGGAGCCCGCATGCCCAGCCACGGCATGCCCCAAACTGGAGAAGAGATTGAGTGATGGGCGAGTGAGTGGGGGAGTGATGGGCGAGTGAGTGGGTGAGTGAGTGGGTGAGTGGGTGGGTGACACGGGCTAGAGAAGAGATGGAGTGATGTGGTACAGGAGGACGTGGAGCTGAGTGGACTTGCCGATGACTGGTACCAGCGGTGTCAAGATCGGCCTCTGTGGAGGAGGCTCGTGAAGGACGCTACTGGGCAGTTGGAGGCAGTCGCCCTCCAACAACAACGGAGGGCGGAGGAGCGACGCTCACAACAACGAGCGGAGCGCCGGGTGGCTAAAGCACAGCAAGTTGGCACAGAAGGGGGCACAGGTGGTGCATCAGCCAGTCATCTCAATCAGTCAACTCGTGGCATCTGGATCTGTCCCGTGACCTCCTCCTGCACCTAGCCTGGCACAGCAGTCAACCCACGGCACCTGCTGGGTCTGCCCCGTGACCTCCTCTTGCACCTAGCCTGGCACAGCAGTCACCCACAGCACCTTCTGGGTCTGCCCCGTGACCTCCTCCTGCACCTAGCCTGGCACAGGAGTCAACCCATGGCACATGCTGGGTCTGCCCCGTGACCTCCTCCTGCACCTAGCCTGGCACAGCAGTACAACCTATAGCACCTGGTTCTGTCCCATGACCTCCTCCTGTACCTAGCCTGGCACAGCAGTCAACCCATGGCACCCGCTGGGTCTGTCCCGTGACCTTTTCCTGCACCTAGCCTGGCACAGCAGTCAACCCATGCACCTGCTGGGTCTGTCCCGTGACCTCCTGCACCTAGCCTGGCACAGCAGTCAACCCACGGCACTTGCTGGGTCTGTTCCGTGACCTCCTCCTCCTGCACCTAGCCTGGCACAGCAGTCAACCCACGGCACCTGCTGGGTCTGTTCCGTGACTTCCTCCTCCTGCACCTAGCCTGGCACAGCAGTCAACCCACGGCACACTGCTGGGTCTGTCCCGTGACCTCCTCCTGCACCTAGCCTGGCACAGCAGTCAACCCATGCCACCTGCTGGGTCTGTCCCGTGACCTCCTCCTGCACCTAGCCTGGCACAGCAGTCAACCACGGGCACCTGCTGTGTCTGTCCCGTGACCTCCTCCTGCACCTAGCCTGGCACAGCAGTCAACCCATGACACCTGCTGGGTCTGTCCCATGACCTCCTCCTCCTGCACCTAGCCTGGCACAGCAGTCAACCCATGGCACCTGCTGGGTCTGCCCCGTGACCTCCTCCTGTACTCGCTAGCAGCACTTGCCCCCACAGTCCGTTGGAGGCTACACGGGGGACCTTTGTCTGCGTGTCTAAAGGTGGCGCTGCTCCTCGCTACTGACAGCACATATCTGCGTGCCCCCAACAGAGACAAAGGTCCCCGTGTAGCCTCTAACGGGCTGTAGGGGCAAGTGCTGTTAGCGAGTAGGGTGGGTGGCCAGCACCACGCCCGGCCGCCTTTGTCTCCCCAGTGCCGGCGATGTTTACATCGGGTCGGCGGGTTCGTAGCGCAGCGTAGCGCTAACCACTACACCACCGCTCCCCACACACAGACACACAACTCGCACATTCCCCACACACACACACCAAACACACACACAACACCAACCCCAACCACACACCAACACACACACAGACACACACACAGACACACACACACACTCACACATTCCCCAACACACACACCACACACACACACACCAACCCCAACACACACACACACCAACACACACACAGACCACATACACAGATACACACCCAACAACACAAACCCAAACACACACACACCCCAAACACACACACCAACACACACACACCAACACCACACACCAAAACACACACACCAACCCCAACACACACACACCAAACACAACACAGACACACACCCAAACACACACACACCAACCCCAACACGCACACTCACCAAACACACACACAACCCCAACACACACACAGAACAAACACACAAACACCAACATACACCCACAACCAAATACACACACACCAAACACACACACACCAAACAGAAACTCCAACACCCACACCGACACACACCCCCTTAAACCAACAGCGCCTTCCCTTGTAAACACACATACACGACACACACACCGACCACAGACGACACACACACCGACACACACACACCAACCACACACCAACACACGCACACGACACACTCCCCGACACCCAGACACACACACACCGACAACCACCGACACACAGACGACACACACACACACCGACACACACACACCCGACACACACACAGACGACACACTACCGACACACAGACGACACACACACAGACGACACACACACCGACACACAAGTCTTTGGGAAATCCCCTAGAGTTCTGGCATCCCTCGCATATCCCACCCACCCACACACACTCTCTCACACACACAGACAAAGGTCCCCTGTATAGCGTGAGTAGACTGTTGGGGCAAGTGCTGTTAGCACCGATACACACACTGACACACACTGACACACACACACAGACACACACTGACACACACACACTGACACACACACACTGACACACACTGACACACAGACACAGACATACACTGACACACACACTGACACACACACAGACACACACACACACACTGACACACACAGACACACACTGACACACACACACTGACACACAGACACACACACAGACACACACTGACACACACAGACTGACACACACACAGACACACACACACAGACACACACACAGACACACACTGACACACACACACTGACACACACAGACACACACAGACACAACACTGACACACACGAGACACACACAGACACACACACACTGACACACACACACACACTGACACACACAGACACACACTGACACACACACACTGACACACACTGACACACACAGACACAACACACTGACACACACTGACACACACCGTCACATGCCCCAGCCCACTCGCCCACTCAGGTCTGGCGCTGTCATCGTCGCCAGCGCAGGGAAAGTCCCGGAGTTTTCCCAAAAGCCGCAGAGCACAAACACACATCACCATCATCAATCACCATCATCATCACCATCATCATCACCATCATCATCACCATCATCATCACCATCATCATCACCATCATCATCACCATCATCATCATCACCATCATCATCACCATCATCATCACCATCATCATCAACAATCATCATCATCACCACCTCATCAGCTAACCATCATCATCACCATCATCACCATCATCACACCATCATCATCTCATCACACCATCACCATCATCACCACCATCATCATCATCACCATCATCACCACCACCATCATCATCACCACCATTATCATCATCACCACCATCATCAATCATCACCACCATCATCATCATCACCACCATCATCATCATCACCATCATCATCATCATCACCACCATCATCATCATCACCACCATCATCATCACCACCATCATCATCAGCACCACCATCATCATCATCACCACCATCATCACCACCATCACCATCATCACCATCATCACCACCACCATCATCATCACCATCATCATCACCACCATCACCATCATCACCACCATCATCATCACCATCATCATATGTGGTGGTGATACACTACACTATACACTACACTATACACTACACACACACTAACTACACTACACTACACACATACCTACTACACCTACACTATACACTACACTATACACTACACTACACACTACACTATACACTACATTACACACTACACTACACACTACACTATACACTACACTACACACTACACTACACACTACACTACACACTACACTATACACTACACTATACACTACACTACACACTACACTACACACTACACTATACACTACACTACACACTACACTACACACTACACTACACACTACACTATACACTACACTATACACTACACTACACACTACACTACACACTACACTACACACTACACTACACACTACACTATACACTACACTACACACTACACTACACACTACACTACACACTACACTATACACTACACTACACACTACACTATACACTACACACTACACTACACGAGTGCTGTACTGGTATCGAATCGGCAGCACGCTCTGTCCACGTGACGAGCGCTGCGTGCCCACGTGACCTGCCCGTGTCGGGTGGTGGAGGGTGGCGCGGATTGACGACCACAGCCTTCTCCACTTCCACGACATCTCAAACACGACCACGATGACGCCTCCAGCGGAGATTCGAAGCTTTCGCGGCTGCAACGTTTCTGTTTCTTTTCTCATTCGTTTGTTCCTGCTGACGGTTGCTTTTATCGCCACCGAAACGTCGTCCTCTGTTAATATTTAATTTTATTTCTTCCCACAGCGAGCGGACGTGGCCTGCAGCGGCCCCTGGTGGCAGCTGCCACCCCCCGCACCACCACCACCCTCGCTCGTACAGGCCACGCGGGGCCTCCATGGGGGTCTCGGAGGCGACGTTTCGGGGTCGGGGTCCAACCCAGGGTGGTTGACCATCGTCACCTTGCAGGCTATGGTCAAACACGTCCACTGCTGGATCATGGAGACGGTGACGATGATGGAGACGGTGACGATGGCTTCATTTTGGTGATTTCGAAAGCGTTTGTTTGGTGTGGCCATGTTTGTTTGTTGTAGTACGGAGCTAGGTCTATGTGGGTGTCTATGTATGGGTCTCTGTGGGTGTCTGTGGGTGTCTCTGTGGGTGTCTGTGGTGTCTCTGTGGGTGTCTATGGGTCTCTGTGGGTGTCTCTGTATGGGTCTCTATGGGTGTCTGTGGGTCTCTGTGGGTGTCTGTGGGTATCTATGGGTCTCTGTGGGTGTCTGTGGGTATCTCTGTGGATGTCTATGGGTCTCTGTGGGTGTCTGTATGGGTCTCTGTGGGTGTCTATGGGTCTCTGTGGTGTCTGTGGGTATCTATGGGTCTCTGTGGGTGTCTCTGTATGGGTCTCTATGGGTGTCTGTGGGTCTCTGTGGGTGTCTGTGGGTATCTATGGGTCTCTGTGGGTATCTCTGTGGGTGTCTATGGGTCTCTGTGGGTGTCTGTATGGGTCTCTGTGGGTGTCTGTGGGTATCTATGGGTCTCTGTGGGTGTCTCTGTATGGGTCTCTATGGGTGTCTGTGGGTCTCTGTGGGTGTCTGTGGGTATCTATGGGTCTCTGTGGGTATCTCTGTGGGTGTCTATGGGTCTCTGTGGGTGTCTGTATGGGTCTCTGTGGGTGTCTATGGGTGTCTGTGGGTATCTATGGGTCTCTGTGGGTGTCTCTGTATGGGTCTCTATGGGTGTCTGTGGGTGTCTGTGGGTATCTATGGGTCTCTGTGGGTGTCTGTGGGTATCTCTGTGGGTGTCTATGGGTCTCTGTGGGTGTCTGTATGGGTCTCTGTGGGTGTCTATGGGTCTCTGTGGGTGTCTGTGGGTATCTATGGGTCTCTGTGGGTGTCTCTGTATGGGTCTCTATGGGTGTCTGTGGGTCTCTGTGGGTGTCTGTGGGTATCTATGGGTCTCTGTGGGTGTCTCTGTATGGGTCTCTATGGGTGTCTGTGGGTCTCTGTGGGTATCTCTGTGGGTGTCTATGGGTCTCTGTGGGTGTCTCTGTGGGTGTCTGTGGGTCTCTGTGGGTGTCTCTGTGGGTGTCTGTGGGTCTCTGTGGGTGTCTCTGTGGGTGTCTGTGGGTCTCTGTGGGTGTCTGTGGGTCTCTGTGGGTGTCTATGGGTCTCTGTGGGTGTCTCTGTGGGTGTCTATGGGTCTCTGTGGGTGTCTCTGTGGGTGTCTGTGGGTCTCTGTGGGTGTCTCTGTGGGTGTCTGTGGGTCTCTGTGGGTGTCTATGGGTCTCTGTGGGTGTCTCTGTGGGTGTCTGTGGGTCTCTGTGGGTGTCTGTGGGTCTCTGTGGGTGTCTCTGTGGGTGTATATGGGTCTCTGTGGGTGTCTCTGTGGGTGTCTATGGGTCTCTGTGGGTGTCTTTGGGTCTCTAAGATAGAAACAAGAGGTTGGTTTCGTTGTTAATCTATTTGAAAGTGATTAGTGTTTCCCTTGCCCGCACTTTGCACTGCTGTCGTGTTCGTGAGTCTTGGTTTTGACCATACTTCACCATTCTGGTCACAGGGTGTAAATTGGGGGGGGGGGGGTCACGTGACTAATCCCCCAAACCCCCCCCCCCCTTAGCCCCGCCCCCCTGCCCGTACCACCGACGCATCCGATTGGTGAACGGATTGGCCAATGGCTGCTCACTTTCGATTGGCCCTCGCCGCTCGCGACGTCATCACGGCAGCCAATGAGATACGCGGCTCACACGCGTCATCACAGCGATCGCACATATATTATGTTAATGAAGTTTCGTGACGACATCGCGGCGACTGTAAATGTAATGCTAATGAGATGTGCAGCCCGTGACGTCATCGCGGGGACTCCACTGTTAATGCCATCGGCGACCCTGTCGTCATCGAGGCGATTACATAAACTATGTTAATTTTTACTCAATATGACGTCATCGCAGCGACCGCATATATTATGTTAAAGAATGCGTGCTCCGTGACGTCATCGCGGCGACCACATAGACTATGTTAATGTATTACGCGTTCTGACGTCATCGCAGCGACCGCATATATTATGTTAATGTTATACGCGATACGACGTCATCGCAGCGACCGCATATATTATGCTAATGTTATACGCGATATGACGTCATCGCAGCGACCGCATATATTATGTTAATGTTTATGCGGTATGACGTCATCGCAGCGACCGCATATATTATGTTAATGTTATACGCGATATGACGTCATCGCAGCGACCGCATATATTATGTTAATGTTATACGCGATATGACGTCATCGCAGCGACCGCATATATTATGTTAATGTTTATGCGGTCTGACGTCATCGCAGCGACCGCATATATTATGTTAATGTAACGCGATCTGACGTCATCGCAGCGACGCATAAATTATGTTAATGAGATATTGGCCAGCGCAGAGCGGTGGGAGCGTGAATTGCCGCGGCCACAGATTTAAAGTTTCCCTCGTCTGAAGGGCGCCAAACTTTAGAGATAATTATTATTGTTAACTAAGAGCGATTTTGAGGGAAAACCAAACATGTTCTATTACCCTGAGGTGTTGAGAAGGCGTGGAAAGTTTGCGACGATTTGGTAAAACAAACTTTTACCTCACAAATATACTAAACTTGAGCTGATAGCGACTAAGTCTAATTTATAAACATAAAAATTATTATTGTAAATACATCAACCTGTCAATCAGTTGATGACGAGCGCAATGATGCTATTGATGTGTTATTCTACATTACATAGTTATTAATATTACCTCACGATATCCTCGCTATTAATGTATTAATACTGAAGACGATATCGTTGTTCGTATTCGTATATTTCTTTAATTTAAGTTAATTAGTTACATTATAATCTTACAAATTATATGCAGAATGTACTAATAACGATACACTTGCACAGTAGCACGGTATATATAATTATATATCAACAGTATACTAATTAATCACTTATAGATTTATAATACATCGTATTAATGTTCTAATTTATAAAGTTACAAATGTCATTATCCATTCCTAATCGTTATTTTTTATAAACATTTCCCTCACAAACTTTTACCTCACGCTACTCAAAGTTTTTATTTATAAAGTTAACATCACGTCACCTGTACAGTTCTACAATTTATAACTCGCACAAAGCTATTAAAGTATCAATATTGCCAAGATATTGGCGCATTTTTAACAAAAACATTTGTTAACTGATCGATTTTTGTTATCAAAGTACGGGGGGGGGTGACCATACTTCACCACTCTGGTCAATGTGGAGTGGGGGGGGTGAGTGACCATACTTCACCACTCTGGTCAATGTGGAGTGGGGGGGGGGTGACCATACTTCACCACTCTGGTCAATGTGGAGTGGGGGGTGAGTGACCATACTTCACCACTCTGGTCAATGTGGAGGTGGGGGGGGGGGGGGGGTGACCATACTTCACCACTCTGGTCAATGTGGAGTGGGGGGGGGGGTGACCATACTTCACCACTCTGGTCAATGTGGAGTGGGGGGGGGTGAGTGACCATACTTCACCACTCTGGTCAATGTGGAGTGGGGGGGGGGGTGACCATACTTCACCACTCTGGTCAATGTGGAGTGGGGGTTGAGTGACCATACTTCACCACTCTGGTCAATGTGGAGGTGGGGGGGGGGGGTGGTGACCATACTTCACCACTCTGGTCAATGTGGAGTGGGGGTTGAGTGACCATACTTCACCACTCTGGTCAATGTGGAGGTGGGGGGGGGGGTGACCATACTTCACCACTCTGGTCAATGTGGAGTGGGGGGTGGGTGACCATACTTCACCACTCTGGTCAATGTGGAGTGGGGGGGGGGGGTGACCATACTTCACCACTCTGGTCAATGTGGAGTGGGGGGGGGGAGTGACCATACTTCACCACTCTGGTCAATGTGGAGTGGGGGGGGGTGAGTGACCATACTTCACCACTCTGGTCAATGTGGAGTGGGGGGGGGTGACCATACTTCACCACTCTGGTCAATGTGGTGTGGGGGGGGTGAGTGACCATACTTCACCACTCTGGTCAATGTGGAGTGGGGGGGGGGGTGACCATACTTCACCACTCTGGTCAGTGGGGGGGGGGGGGGTGACCATACTTCCCCACTCTGGTCAATGTGGAGTGGGGGGGGGTGACCATACTTCACCACTCTGGTCAATGTGGAGTGGGGGGGGTAGTGACCATACTTCACCACTCTGGTCAATGTGGAGTGGGGGGGGGGGTGGTGACCATACTTCCCCACTCTGGTCAATGTGAAGTGGGGGGTGGTGACCATACTTCACCACTCTGGTCAATGTGAAGTGGGGGGTGGTGACCATACTTCACCACTCTGGTCAATGTGAAGTGGGGGGTGAGTGACCATACTTCACCACTCTGGTCAATGTGGAGTGGGGGGGGGGGGTGACCATTCTTCACCACTCTGGTCATTGTGGAGTGGGGGGGGGGGGTGGTGACCATACTTCACCACTCTGGTCATTGTGGAGTGGGGGGGGGGGGGGTGGTGACCATACTTCACCACTCTGGTCAATGTGGAGTGGGGGGGGGGTGACCATACTTCACCACTCTGGTCAATGTGGAGTGGGGGGGGGTGGGTGACCATACTTCACCACTCTGGTCAATGTGGAGTGGGGGGGGGGTGACCATACTTCACCACTCTGGTCAATGTGGAGTGGGGGGGTGAGTGACCATACTTCACCACTCTGGTCAATGTGGAGTGGGGGGTGAGTGACCATACTTCACCACTCTGGTCAATGTGGAGGGGGGGGGGGGGTGACCATACTTCACCACTCTGGTCAATGTGGAGTGGGGGGGGTGACCATACTTCACCACTCTGGTCAATGTGGAGTGGGGGGGGGGGTGATCATACTTCACCACTCTGGTCAATGTGGAGTGGGGGGTGGTGACCATACTTCACCACTCTGGTCAATGTGGAGTGGAGGGGGGTGACCATACTTCACCACTCTGGTCAATGTGGGGGGGGGGTGACCATACTTCACCACTCTGGTCAATGTGGAGTGGGGGGGGGGGACCATACTTCACCACTCTGGTCAATGTGGGGGGGGGGGGTGACCATACTTCACCACTCTGGTCAATGTGGAGTGGGGGGGGGGGGGTGAGTGACCATACTTCACCACTCTGGTAAATGTGGAGTGGGGGGGGGGGTGACCATACTTCACCACTCTGGTCAATGTGGAGGGGGGGGGGGTGACCATACTTCACCACTCTGGTCAATGTGGAGTGGGGGGGGGGTGAGTGACCATACTTCACCACTCTGGTCAATGTGGAGTGGGGGGGGGGGGGGGGTGACCATACTTCACCACTCTGGTCATTGCTGCAGGTTGGCCGCCACCAAAGCAGTGAAGCTGTCGAGGAGGGAATGGCTGCTTGTGAACGTCAACTTGTCCTGGTGAGAGTCGGGGGCATCCGGTGATGCGGGTCGCGGATTCAGCGTTGCTCCTTTGCTGCTTGCCACTCCATCCAAACAACTCGTGAAAACCCCGTCCCGGTCCGATTCCGTTCATCAGTTTTTCTCACCCACTCACGCACCCATTGACCCACTCACTCACCCACTAACCCACTCACTCATTCATCCACTCACTCATTCACCCACTCACTCACGCACCCATTGACCCACTCACTCACCCATTCACACACTCACTCACCCACTCATTCACCCACTCACTCACCCACTCACTCACCCACTCACTCACCCACTCATTCACCCACTCACTCACCCACTCATTCACCCACTCAATCACCCACTCATTCACCCACTCAATCACCCACTCATTCACCCACTCACTCACCCACTAACCCACTCATTCATCCACTCACTCACGCACCCATTGACCCACTCACCCACCCATTCACCCACTCACTCACCCACTCATTCACCCACTCAATCACCCACTCATTCACCCACTCAATCACCCACTCATTCACCCACTCACTCACCCACTAACCCACTCACTCATTCATCCACTCACTCACGCACCCATTGACCCACTCACTCACCCACTCACTCACGCACCCGATATTTTTGACTTACGATGGGGTCGTCGTAACGCATCTCCATGATGGTGTGTGTGTGGTGATGATGTTGATGATGATGGTGATGTGTGTGTGTGTGTGGTGTTGATGGTGTGTGTGATGATGTTGATGATGATGGTGTGTGTGTGTGTGTGTGGTGTTGATGGTGTGTGTGATGATGTTGATGATGATGGTGTGTGTGATGATGGTGTGTGTGATCATGATGTTGATGGTGTTTGTGATGATGATGTTGATGTGTGATGATGTGTGATGATGATGTTGATGATGGTGTGTGTAATGATGATGTGTGATGATGATGATGGTGTGTGATGATGATGATGATGTTGATGATGATGTTGATGGTGTGTGTGATGATGATGATGTTGATGATGATGTTGATGGTTTGTATGGTGGTGGTGGTGGTGATGTTGATGGTGGTGTGTGTGTAATTATGTTGATGGTGTGATGATGATGACGATGTTTATGGTGTGTGTGTGGTGATGATGATGTTGATGTGTGATGATGATGATGTGTGTGTGATGTTGATGTTGATGGTGATGATGATGTTGATGGTGTGATGTGGTGATGATGATGTTGATGTGTGATGATGATGATGTGTGTGTGATGTTGATGATGATGTTGATGGTGTGTGTGTGTTGATGATAATGATGATGATGGTGTTGATGGTGTGTATTGTGTGTGTGATGTTGATGTTGCAGTAACGATGTCCTGGACCACGTGATGCTGCGCGTGAAGGAGAAGGGCCAGCTGCGGCGATTCTCCCTCTACCTGTCGGCTCAGCTCATGTACGGCCTGGCCTGCGTCTTCTCTCGCCAGAGCGGCTACCTCATCGGTGAGGCAGACGCACGGGGGTGAGGTGGTGGGGTGAGGTGGTGGGGTGAGGTGGGGGGGTGAGGTGGTGGGGTGAGGTGTGAGGGTGAGGTGGTGGGGTGAGGTGGTGGGGTGAGGTGGGGGGGTGAGGGAGTGGTGTGAGGTGGGAGGGTGAGGTGGCGGGGTGAGGTGGGAGGGTGAGGGGGTGGGGTGAGGTGGGAGGGTAAGGTGGCGGGGTGAGGTGGGAGGGTGAGGGGGTGAGGTGGTGGGGTGAGGTGGGAGGGTGAGGTGGGAGGGTGGGGGGGGGTGAGGTAGTGGGGTGAGGGGGGGGGTGAGGTGGGGGGGGTGAGGGGGTGGGGTGAGGTAGTGGGGTGAGGGGGGGGGTGAGGTGGGGGGGGTGAGGTGTGAGGGTGAGTTGGTGGGGTGAGGTAATGGGGTGAGGTGGTGGGGTGAGGTGGGGGGGTGATGTTGACGAGGTGGGGGGGTGGTGAGGGGTGATGTTGACGAGGTGGGGGGGTGACGAGGTGGGGGGTGGTGAGGGGTGATGTTGCGTCGACGCGTGTCGCCCTTCAGACGACGTGCGCTCGTGTCTGGAGAAGCTGCACAGGGCGGCGACGGTGGCTCGCATCGACATGGAGGAGACGGAGAGGTGACAGCAGCAGCATCATCAGCAGCAGCATCATCATCAGCAGCATCATCAGCAGCAGCATCAGTATCATCATCATCAGCAGCAGCAGCAGCATCATCAGCAGCAGAATCATCAGCAGCATCATCAGCAGCAGAAGCAGCATCATCATCAGCCGCATCACCAGAATACCGCCATCGTCACCACCATCTTCACCATCATCACTACCATCGTCACCACCATCGTCACCACCATCGTCACCACCATCGTCACCACCATCTTCACCATCATCACTACCATCGTCACCACCATCGTCACCACCATCGTCACCACCATCTTCACCATCATCACTACCATCGTCACCACCATCGTCACCACCATCGTCACCACCATCGTCACCACCATCATCTTAATTTTAGAACTTTCGTGACTGCAGTAAATGATTATTTGGTTCTTTCGGTTAAGTCACGTCTAAAGATAAAATAATAAATTAAATTAAATAATAGCATACGACGTTTCGATTGCAACACAAGCAATCATCATCAGGTATAATGAAATAGCAACATAGAATCTAACCAGAAAACTATAGACAGAGATATTAGCAGACAGATATCACCAAGATACATAGAGGGAGCAACACAGGAACCAGAGAGGGGTGATCATCTCTGTGGGGTGGCCTTAAATAGACAGAGGGGGGAGGAGGCAGAGAGAGGGAGGGGGTTAGGGAAAACATTTGCATATCAATGAGTGGTCCAAAAAACAAGGTTCTGCAAGTGCGATGACACGGCAAGCAAGTCTGAAAATCAGAAGGACAAACTAAAATTCAATAACCTAGCAAAATATCGAAATGTAATGTAATACAACACAGAGAGTCGGTCAACACACAATTAACGCATAGCCTGGTTGATTACGTATTTAAAAGATTGCTAAGTTAGAATTTAAGTGTGAACATTCCAAAGAGAAGACACAGGCAGAGAGAAGAGAGAGAGAAAAAAGGATAAGCTCAAAACTTCCCCGTAGAAGTGGTTCAATCTTAATTTTAGAACTTTCGTGACTGCAGTAAATGATTATTTGGTTCTTTCGGTTAAGTCACGTCTAAAGATAAAATAATAAATTAAATTAAATAATAGCATACGACGTTTCGATTGCAACACAAGCAATCATCATCATCACCATTGTCACCACCATCTTCACCACCACGCCATGACTACCACTATCATTACCATCTCCACCATTACCACCGGCATAATCATCACCACCACCACCATCATCACCACCATCTTCACCATCACAACCAGCATCACTACGACCATCACCACCATCATCACCACCACCATCATCACCACCATCTTCACCATCACAACCAGCACCACTACGACCATTACCACCATCACCACCATCACCACCATCACCACCATCATCACCACCATGAGGACAAACATGAACATCGCAATGTGTCTGCTAGACTGCGGCTGACGCTTCCGGATGAATTGTCCATCATGGAGGAGACCCTGGGAGCTGCTGACCCCTGGTTCGGGGTCATGACCTTCCTAACCCGAGCCTCAGAAACTCTCCATGCAATCGAGGTACCCGCGTGTGTGTGTGTGTGCGTGTGTGCGTTTGTGTGTGCGTGCGTGTGTGTGTGCGCGCGTGTGTGTGTGCCCGTTCACAGCACTTGCCCCATCGTTTGCGTTGACTACACAGGGGATCTTTGTCTTTGCCCGACAGTTTCAAGCAGATGTGCTGAGTCCCCTGCCTCCATCTGGCTCTCCTCTATCACCTGGTGAATGCAAGATGCACCTACACACCCGCCTCTGTTGATGCGACCAATACATCCTTTTCCACTGCCTCATCTGAGCCAAGCCAGCATGGTACGGGTGGTGTTTTTCCACTGCTACATCTGAGCCAAGCCAGCATGGTACGGGTGGTGTTTTTCCACTGCCACATCTAAGCCAAGCTAGCGTGGTACGGGTGGTGTTTTTCCACTGCCACATCTAAGCCAAGCTAGCGTGGTACGGGTGGTGTTTTTCCACTGCTACATCTGAGCCAAGCCAGCGCGGTACGGGTGGTGTTTTTCCACTGCTACATCTGAGCCAAGGCAGCGCGGTACGGGTGGTGTTTTTTCACTGATACATCTGAGCCAAGCTAGCATGGTATGGATGGTGTTTTTCCACTGCCTCATCTGAACAAAGTCTCACAAAACTCGACCAAGAACCCATAAATTAATTTAGACAACAGATCATAATGGATGAATGTTCAAAGATGATGCCTGTAATTATTAAAGTTCATAAAATCATTTGTTTTTAATGCGTGCATTGTGCATGAAATGTTGATAATGGAAGTCACTTTGAACATGCATGTGTGCATGTGTGTTATTTGCGTGACGATTATGTGAACTGGTCCTGGGCCTCTCCTAAGTCGACTCAGCCTCAAATGAGTACCTGGTGCGGTGTGTAGTAAACATCGCCACTGGGGAGACAAAGGCGGCCGGGCGTGGTGCTGGCCACCCACCCCCTTGTGTGCCGTGCCGGCCTTCGTATTTGCTACCTGCTAACAGCACTTGCCCCTACAGTCCGCTAAGTCTATACGCGGGGGATCTTTGTCTTTGTGCGTGTGCAGAGCCACCGTTTACGATGCGAGATTTAAAGTCTCTGGTGCCAGAGGAGGGCATGGTAAGTTTCTTATCATTTACCACTGAAACTCAACACATTTGTCAACAACGCGTGTGTGCGTGTGTGCGTGCGTGTGTGTGTGTGTGCGTGTGTGTGCGTGCGTGTGTGTGCGTGTGTCTGCGTGCGTGTGCGTGTGTGTGTGTGCGTGTGTGTGTCTGCGTGTGTCTGCGTGTGTGTGCGTGTGTGCGTGCGTGTGTGTGTGTGTGCGTGTGTGTGCGTGCGTGTGTGTGCGTGTGTCTGCGTGCGTGTGCGTGTGTCTGCATGTGTGCGTGTGTCTGCGTGTGCGTGTATCTGCGTGCGTCTGCGTGTGTGTGCGTGCGTGTGTGCGTGTGTGTGCGTGTGTCTGCGTGTGTCTGCGTGTGTGCGTGTGTCTGCGTGTGTCTGCGTGTGTGTGCGTGTGTCTGCGTGTTTGGGCATGCGTGTGCATGCGTGCGTGTGCGTGTGTCTGCGTGTGTGTGCGTGCGTGTGTGTGTGTCTGCGTGTGTGCGTGTGTGTGTGAGCGTGTGTGTGCGTGTGTCTGCGTGTGTGTGCGTGTGTCTGCGTGTGTGTGTGTCTGCGTGCGTGTGTGTGCGTGTGTCTGCGTGTGTGCGTGTGTGAGCGGTGGTGTAGCAGTTAGCACACTGCGCCACGGACCCGGCCACCCGCGTTCGATTCTCGCTCACGGCCGACAACATCACTGACGATGATCCTAACCGGTCCTGGGCCTTCCCTCGGTCGACTCAGCTTCGTACGAGTACCTGGTGCGGTGTGTAGTCAACATCGCCACTGGGGAGACAAAGGTGGCCGGGCGGGGTACTGGCCTATCATAGCGAAAGTCTAAGGGCTGTTCAACATCCGTACGTTGTGTGAACGCCGCTTATTCAGCGTGGACTGGCCGTAATTTTGTCACCACATTTAAGCGATGTACAAGCAGCTTGAGGTCAGGCGCTCTATGAATGTAGGGAATGGTTAAGGTGCTTCGCCAGATTCTATTCGTTTTTCGTTGCAGTTTGCAGAGCAAGCGGACCTGCCTGAAATGTCTCCGCAAGAGATTCAACACTTGCTGTCTCCCCACCTGCTCTCTCCTCTCGCTCCACACGGAGGTAGCGGCCACCGTGTGGGAACCCATCGGACGCGAGCGAGCGAGAACTCTGAGATAATGATGCTGATGGTGGTGATGGTGATGATGGTGGTGATGGTGGTGGTGCTGAAGGTGATGGTGGTGGTGATGGTGATGGTGGTGGTGCTGAAGGTGATGGTGGTGGTGATGGTGATGCTGATGGTGGTGATGGTGGTGGTGCTGAAGGTGATGGTGGTGGTGATGGTGATGCTGATGGTGGTGATGGTGGTGATGCTGAAGGTGATGGTGGTGATGCTGATGGTGGTGATGCTGAAGGTGATGGTGGTGATGGTGGTGGTGATGGTGATGCTGATGGTGGTGGTGGTGGTGGTGATGATGGTGGTGGTAGTGGTGGTGGTGATGGTGGTGGTGCTGAAGGTGATGGTGGTGGTGATGGTGATGCTGATGGTGGTGATGGTGGTGATGCTGAAGGTGATGGTGGTGATGCTGATGGTGGTGATGCTGAAGGTGATGGTGGTGATGGTGGTGGTGATGGTGGTGGTGGTGATGGTGGTGGTGATGGTGATGGTGGTGATGCTGAAGGTGATGGTGGTGATGGTGGTGGTGGTTGGCGGTGATGTTGGTTAAAGTGGTTTCCCTGCACCTCCAATAGGCGCGTTTGGCTACGTACGGTGCGAACGAAGTTCAACATACACACGGCAGTGGTGGGCGTTGTGAATGTGTGTGTGTGGTGTTTGTGTGGTGTGTGTGGTGTGTATGTCTGTATATGTGTGTGTGTGTGGTATATGTGTGTGTGTGTGGTATATGTGTGTGTGGTATATGTGTGTGTGGTATATGTGTGTGTGGTATATGTGTGTGTGGTGTGTATGTCTGTATATGTGTGTGTGTGGTATATGTTTGTATTGTGTGGGATGTGTGCGTGTATTATATGTGTGTTTGTTTGTGTGTGGTGTTTGTGTTGTGTGTGTTGTGAATGTTTGTGTGTGGTGTGTGTGTGGTGTGTGTGTGTGGTGTGTGTGTGTGTGTGGAACGTGTGTATTGTGTGGGATGTGTGCGTGTGTTATATGTGTGCTGTGAATGTGTGTGTTGTGAATGTGTGTGTGTTGTGTGTGTGTTGTGAATGTGTGTGTGGTGTGTGTGTTGTGTGTGGTGTGTGTTGTGAATGTGTGTGTTGTGTGTGTGTTGTGAATGTGTGTGTGTTGTGTGTGTTGTGAATGTGTGTGTGTTTTGTGTGTGTGTTGTGAATGTGTGTGTGTTGTGTGTGTGTGTTGTGAATGTGTGTGGTGTGTGTTGTGAATGTGTGTGGTGTGTGTTGTGTGTCATCCATCCCTCGTGTGTCAACTCCTCTCTGCGCCTGCACACAAACACAAAGATCGCTGATGATGCCGCTGATTCTGCTTTATGAATGACGCTGCTGCTGCTGATGATGACGCTGATGATGACGCTGATGATGACGCTGATGATGACGCTGATGACTTACGTTGATGATATTGACGATGATCATGATCTGGCAGCTGTGGAGGAGGAGGATGAGGAGGTCTTGCGCAAGGATGGGACTTATGAAGATTCTGGAGTCACTCAACATCCATCCAGGTGGGCACGGAGGCCGCACAACACACCAGCACTCGCCCAAAGACAAAGATCCCCCGTGTAGCCTTAACAGACTGTAGGGGCAAGTGCTGCGAGCGAGCACCTATGAAGGCCGGCACGGCCTTTGCCTCCCTAGTGAAAGATGTTTGCACATCGCACCAGGTACTCGTTTGAGGCTGAGTCGACCTAGGGGAGGCCCGGGATCAGTTCACCTCCTGTCCCACTCACGCACCCACTCACTCTCTCACTCGCACATTCACTCACCCACTCACCTACTGTCCCACTCACCGACCTACCCACTCGCTCACTCACTCGCACACTCACTCACCCACTCACACACTGTCCCACTCACCCACCCACTCACTCATGCACTCTCTCACTCGCACACTCTCTCACTCGCACACTCACTCACACACTCACCCACCTATCCACTCCCACTCACTCATGCACCCTCGCACACTCACTCACTCGCACACCCACTCACCCACTGTCCCACTCACCCACCTACCCACTCCCACTCACTCAAGCACCCACTCACTCACCCACTCTCACTCGCACACTCGCTCACACACTCTCACTCGCACACTCACTCACACACCCAATCACTTACGCACCTACTCATGCACTTACTCACCCACTCACTCACCCGTCCTCTCACTCGCACACTCACCCACTCACCCACTGTCCCACTCACCCACCCATTCACTTTCGCACTCACCCAATCACTCATATACCTACTCACTGATACACTCACACACCCTTTGATTGAGCCACTCACCCACTCACTCACCCACTGTCGCTCTCACCCACTCACACACGCAATCTCGCACACTCACTCACCCACTCACCCACTCTCCCACTCACCCACTCACCCAATCACACACCCACTCACCCACTCACTTACTCACCCACTCACTCACCCACTCTCCCACTCACTCACCCTCTCACTCACCCGCTCTGCGTGCGTCTCTGTCTCTCCAGGATTTCACTGGAGGCCGACGTGGAAGTCACGAAGAGGCGCACGGTCGACGACATCCGCGCCGCGCCACTCGCCGCCTCTCCCGACGCCCTGGGTGAGACACACGGGGGGACACGGGGACACGCGGGGACACACGGGGACACGTGGGGACACACGGGGACACGCGGGGACACACGGGGACACGAGACACGCGGGGACACACGGGGACACGTGGGGACACACGGGGACACGCGGGGACACACGGGGACACGAGACACGCGGGGACACACGGGGACACGTGGGGACACACGGGACACGCGGGGACACGGGGACACGCGGATTGCACTTCGCTTTGCAAGTCCGCACCTACAGCTGGATTTCTTTCGCACCGCGGGGTTTGCTACTGAGGGTGCGATGGGCTAATTGTCTCACTCACATTACTTTGTGCACACTTTATTGATATTGGCACGGAAAATAAAGATCGATTGATTAATCGATCTGTATTTTTGATTGTGAATGTCGAGTTTGAGTGTTGATTGTGAATGCTTCGTTTGAGACGTTCGCTCGTGAATTCACAGAGGCCACACTCACTGGAGCTGTCGCCCCAGCCATGCCGAGCCCCCCCTCCCCTCTACGTAGAGCGGTACACACATCACACGCACACACACGTGACACACACACACGTGACACACACACACACGTGACACACACACGTACACACACACACGTGTACACACATCACACACACACGTGACACACACACACACGTGACACACACACACGTGACACACACACACGTGTACACACACATATACACACACGTGTACACACATCACACACACACACGTGACACACACACACACACACGTGACACACACACGTACACACACACACGTGTACACACACACACGTGTACACACACACACACGTGTACACACACACACACATGTACACACACCACACACACGTGTACACACACACCACACACGTGTGTATTTGGAGTTTGCATGTCTCTCGCTGTCTCTCCCCGTGGCTGCGTGGATTTGTCACCACGTCCTCCGGTCTTTCCTTCCTCACTTAGAATCAACGTGGCGCGTTTTGGAGTATTTGGCTGCTGTGAATGTCCACGTAGATGATGATGATGACGACGCGGCGCTTGGTAGCGCTAACATGAAAGAGAAGCGACCTTCTGCGCTGCGCTGCGCATCTCTGCCGCCCGTAGGATGA
This sequence comes from Lethenteron reissneri, assembly GCF_015708825.2. NCBI lineage: Eukaryota > Metazoa > Chordata > Hyperoartia > Petromyzontiformes > Petromyzontidae > Lethenteron > Lethenteron reissneri. The sequence continues at coordinate 4,104,898 of NW_026891376.1, forward strand.
CAGCCTGGACAGCCCCTTCCACCTGCCCCCCCTCAGCCCCGAGGGGGCCGCCCCCCCTCCCCATCGACGCCGCCGCCGCCACCGCCTCTTCAGCGACGACGACACCCAGATGCCGCAGGACGAGATGAGGGCACAGGTGGCTGGGCCCCAACGCTCGCTGCAGCCGTTCGTGAGTAGCGCCGTCACCGTCGTAGCGAGCCGGTGGGAGGGTGGGTGGGCGGGTGGGTGGATGGGTGGGTAGGTGGGTGACTGAGTGGGTGGGTGATTGAATGGGCAGGTGAGTGGGTGGGTGAGTGGGTGGGTGGGTGAGTGAGTTGGTGGGTGAGTGGGTGAGCGGGAGAGCGAGCAGGTAGGTAGGTGAGTGGGTGAGTAAGCGGGTGGGTGAGTGGGTGTGTGAGCGAGTGGGTGGGTGGGTGACTGAGTGGGCGGGTGAGTGGGTGGGTGACTGAGTGGGCGGGTGAGTGGGTGGGCGGGAGAGCGAGTGGGTGGGTGGGTGACTGAGTGGGCGGGTGAGTGGGTGGGTGAGTGGGTGGGTGGGTGGGTGAGTGGGTGGGTGGGTGAGTGAGCGAGTGGGTGGGTGACTGAGTGGGCGGGTGAGTGGGTGGGTGCTTGGGTGGGTGAGTGGGTGGGTGAGTGGGTGGGTGGGTGAGTGAGTGGATGGGTGAGTGGGTGGGTGAGTTAGTGGGTGGGTGGGTGGGTGAGTGAGTTAGTGAGTGAGTGAGTGGGTGAGTGTCAACTTTTTTTTGAGAATCACGGTGTGAAAATGTCTGTGTGTTAATAATGATATTGATGACCATGATAGCGATGACATCATGTTCATGATTGGTGTCGATGATGCGATGTTAACGGTGATGTTTGTTTTTCTCAAATCCAGGTTCCTATTGAGCCGGAATCCATTCAAAGGAATTCCGTCTCTTATCTATTCAGAAACCCGGCATCAGGTAAACTACTTTAGATGATGACTACTTTGGACATGTGTAAGAAAGAGCTTCATAGATCATCATATTCGTCCAGGATAAATAAAGATTCTGACGACGATGGTGGCAGTAAATGATGGTGGCGACAATGATTTAAGAAAAAGAACGGACCAAACGAACTTAACTAAAACTATGAGATAATTTTATTTGACCGGGTAAGGCCCACTGAGGGAACTGGCCACAAATGATAGCTCATTATGTGGACATTTATAGCAGCCCAACACGATGAACGAGTGATTTTGTCTGGAGAAAAATCCACGTGGCCACAGGGAAAGAGAGAGATGAGAGAATATACAGCAGCAGGCGTAAGTGTCGGGATGGAACCCACGACCTCCTGTAGACCAGGCGAGGTAGTCAACATCTCCTAGCCACTGTGATGATGATGAGAGAGAGACGCAGACTCCACATAGACCTCCTGTAGACCAGGCGAGGTAGTCAACATCTCCTAGCCACCGTGGTGATGATGATGAGAGAGAGACGCAGACTCCACATAGACCTCCTGTAGACCAGGCGAGGTAGTCAACATCTCCTAGCCACCGTGGTGATGATGATGAGAGAGAGACGCAGACTCCACATAGACCTCCTGTAGACCAGGCGAGGTAGTCAACATCTCCCTAGCCACCGTGATGATAATGATGAGAGAGAGACACAGACTCCACATAGACCTCCTGTAGACAAGGCGAGGTAGTCAACATCTCCTAGCCACCGCGGCGAGATTTCATCAGTCTGGCGTAGACCTCAACGTTACCGGAGAAATGGGCGAGCGACCAGCTGTAGTCATAGCGATAGAAGAGAGACACGCAGGCGAGTGACCACAAGTGAGGTGGGTGGGTGAGTGGGTGAGTCGTTGAGCGGGTGAGCGAGTGGGTGAGTGGGTGAGTCGGTAGGTGGGTGAGTGACTTGGTAGGTGGGTGGGTGAGTGGGTGAGCGGGTGAGTGAGTGGGTGAGTGAGTGACTTGGTAGGTGGGTGGGTGAGTGGGTGAGCGGGTGAGTGAGTGGGTGAGTGAGCGGGTGAGTGAGTGGGTGAGTGAGCGGGTGAGCGAGTGACTGGGTGGGTGGGTGAGTAGTTGAGTGGGTGAGCGAGTGAATGATTGAGTGAGTGAGTGAGTGGGTGAGTGAGTAGTTGAGTGGGTGAGCGAGTGAGTGAGTGAGTGAGTGAGCGAGTGACTGGGTGGGTGAGTGGGTGAGTAGTTGATTGGGTGAGCGAGTAAATGATTCAGCGAGTGGGTGGGTGAATAGTTGAGCGAGTGAGTGATTAAGTGACTGGGTGGGTGAGTAGTTGAGTGGGTGAGTGAGTGAGCGAGTGACTGGGTGGGTGAGTAATTGAGTGGGTGATTGAGTGACTGGGTGGGTGGGTGAGTAGTTGAGCGAGTGAATGATTGAGTGAGTGAGCGAGTGACTGGGTGGGTGAGTAGTTGAGCGAGTGAATGATTGAATGAGTGACTGGGTGAGTGGGTGAGTGAGTGAGCGAGTGAATGATTCAGTGAGTGAGCGAGTGGGTGGGTGAGTAGTTGAGCGAGTGAATGATTGAGTGAGTGAGCGAGTGGGTGGGTGAGTAGTTGAGCGAGTGAATGATTCAGTGAGTGAGCGAGTGGGTGGGTGAGTAGTTGAGTGATTGAGTGACTGGGTGGGTGAGTAGTTGAGTGAATGAATGATTGAGTGAGTGAGTGAGCGAGTGAATGAATGATTGAGTGAGTGAGCGAGTGGCCTGTAAATGACTCACTGAGTGTAGTTTACCGGAACAGCAACCAAGGAGCCCGGCGACCCGAGTTCGATTCCCACTCAGGCCCAACTCACCACCCCCAACTTCGCGTTCTGTTGAGGCCATGCCGGGGGATCTGTGTGTCAATTCTGCCACGTCTCTCCTGGTAACGGCTCCACGGAGGGGAGTTTCCGTGCGGTGATTCTCTGTGTTGGCCGCGTGCAGGCTGGCTGATGGCCCCTCTACGCGGCCTGTGGGACAGGGCGGCCGTGCCTCCGGCGTCCGCCAGGAGACGGGCGCCCGCCCCCAGCATGTCTCCCTCGTCCGTCTACAGCGAGACCGAGGTGGGTGGGTGGGTGGGTGGGTGAGTGGGTGGGTGGGTGGGTGAGTGGGTGGGTGAGTGGGTGGGTGGATGGGTGGGTGGGTGGGTGAGTGGGTGGGTGGGTGAGTGGGTGGGTGGGTGGGTGGGTGAGTGGGTGGGTGGGTGGGTGGGTGGGTGAGTGGGTGAGTGGGTGGGTGAGTGGGTGAGTGGGTGGGTGGATGGGTGGGTGAGTGGGTGGGTGGGTGAGTGGGTGGGTGGGTGGGTGAGTGGGTGGGTGAGTGGGTGAGTGGGTGGGTGGATGGGTGGGTGGGTGGGTGGGTGAGTGGGTGGGTGGGTGGGTGAGTGGGTGGGTGGGTGGGTGAGTGGGTGGGTGGGTGGGTGGGTGGGTGGGTGGGTGAGTGGGTGGGTGGGTGGGTGAGTGGGTGGGTGGATGGGTGGGTGACGATCGTGGCCGGGTCCCTCGTGAAAGGGATATTCGCCGTCGATTGGAGCAGCTGGGGGGGAGGGGGGACACTACATTTAGTAAACAATCGGCAACGGATAGTTGTTTTTTTACCCTTCTATCTGGCAACAAAACTGACACCTTTTTTTTACAAGGAGTCATGTTTGCATAGACCACAATACCTGCAGTCATAATGCAAACAAAAACCATAACTCTGTATGCACTGTCCTTGAAGTTGATTGGTCCACACCCGAGACAGCTTTCCTTAGAGCCTAGTCTCACGTGCGTTGGACCAGATGACGCCAAAAGGCGCACAACTCAAAGACAACGCACCATCAGAGTATGAGAGCCGCACCCTGCCACACAAAGCCCACCGAGGTCTTCACTTATTAGCCAGAAGCGACTTGGGCACAGATGACAACTCAACAAAGCGGATTATCATTTAGACGTTTACAGCGGCGTGCGTCTAGGTGCGCAGGGAACGATGGGTGCTACTGCAGGGAAAGTGTGCAGACGCCGCAGGAAACCATTGGGTTAGATCGCCTTTGATAAATGAACGTAAACCCTCGATTTAAAGCTTTCGTGACTGCAAGGATTCATCTTCTTAATATGACTTTGAAACCCCCCGCCCACCTCCTACGCATTTCACAAGTAGTACTAATCTCATATCTTCATTTCCCATAAATATGCTAAATTCCTCTTGATATGCAAATTCTTTTGTCAAGGCGCTCTTCCCCCTCCAACCCAGCTTAAATATACGCTGCCAAGCCTGGTGGTGTTTCATTCAGACGCTGTCTTTCCGACAGGCCTGTTCTCCACCTGAGGACGGCTGCTTGCGTTGTGGCCGAAACGTCGTGAGAATTATTAAGTTTTATTTTTATTATTTTATTATTTCCCTTCTACGTGATGACTTTACCGAAAGAACCAAGAAGACAGGTTCATATACTTGCGCGACCTGCGTTATGGACGGCGTTTGTCGCGCGTTGAGTCGGCAGAGGACGCAGCACTGAGGTTTGTCGTGGACGAGAGAGCGAGAGAGACAACGCCGCCCTGAGGGGGAGGACGTTGAGACAGAATCCGTCACAGACAGCAGCGACAATTGTGAGCGGCGAAGGAGTTTGGGTGCTGGGGGAGTTTGCCAGCGAGCACATCGGCTACCAGGCCAGACTGAAGATCTCAGTGCAGCTGTGTGCCTGCCAGACTGGCACATTGAACGAGACTGACAGAGATGAGATGTTGGCCACTCGGAATGTACCGCTGCCGCTGCTGCTGAATAATGTTGGTCGCGAAAGCCACTACGTGTTGAACTGATGCTGATTCAGTGTGGCACTCACACAAGGATGGCTGTGTGGATGATGGAATGTCTACAGCAAAAAGTGCCTTGATGTGTTTTGTTATTTTGAATGTAGAGGGACAGATTCGGAGAAAAGATGCCGACCCGTTTTTATTTTCTGTGCAGGTGGTGAGAGCACAAGTGGAGAGAAGCACGCTGCTTGGAATCACTGGAGGTGAGCGGTGGTGGTGGTGGTGGTGGTGATGATGGTAGTGGTGGTGGTGATGGTAGTGGTGGTGGTGATGATGGTGATGATGGTGGTGGTGGTGGTGGTGATGGTAGTGGTGGTGGTGGTAGTGATGATGGTAGTGGTGGTGGTGGTAGTGGTGGTGATGATGGTGGTGATGGTGATGATGGTGGTAGTGATGGTGGTGGTGATGGTAGTGGTGGTGGTAGTGGTGGTGGTGGTGGTGGTGATGGTGGTGGTGGTGGTAGTGGTGGTGGTGGTAGTGGTGGTGGTAGTGGTGGTGGTGATGGTGGTGGTGATTCCATTGATGATTGTGATGATGATGGTGGTGGTGATTATTCTAGCGATGATTGTGATGATAGTGGTGGTGATGATTCTAGTGATGATTGTGATGATGATGATGGTTGTGATGATTCCAGTGATGATTGTGGTGGTGATGATGATGGTGGTGGTGATTATTCTAGCGATGATTGTGATGATGATGGTGGTGGTGATGATTCTAGTGATGATTGTGGTGGTGATGATGATGATGGTTGTGATGATTCCAGTGATGATTGTGGTGGTGATGATGATGGTGGTGGTGGTTGTGATGATTCCAGTGATGATTGTGGTGGTGATGATGATGATGATGGTGGTGATGATGATGATGATGGTGGTTGTGATGATTCCAGTGATGATTGTGGTGGTGATGATGATGATGGTCGTGATGATTGTGGTGGAGATGATGATGATGGTGGTGATTATTCTAGCGATGATTGTGATGATGATGATGGTGGTTGTGATGATTCTAGCGATGATTGTGATGATGATGATGATGGTGGTGATGATTCTAGTGATGATTGTGATGATGATGATGATGGTGGTTGTGATGATTCTAGCGATGATTGTGATGATGATGGTGGTTGTGATGATTGTGATGATGATGATGATGGTGGTTGTGATGATAATATAATGTAATCTGATAATGGCGGTGACGATGGTGATATGATGTGATAATGTAATGGTGATGATGTGGTGATGGTGTTGCTACCCATGTGAATGACAGTAGCGATGTTGACCGATGATGTTTTACAGAAGGAATAGAGTCTGCGGATGGAGAGAGCATCACTGCTGCAGAAATCGATAAGTACGTGGAGTTATTCGTCCATCAACAGCCGCTGTTCACCAATTACCGGTGACATCAACCACGGTGCTTGTGCCAGGCTAGGTGCACTTTCAGGCGATCACGTGGAGTGTCGGAGACTCATTTGCAGGAGGTCACGGGACAGACGCAGGTGCCATGGGTTTACTGGCTGAGGCAGAAGCATCATCACACAGAGACCCGTAGACTCACCACACAGTAGAGACCCATAGACTCACCACACAGTAAAGATCACCACACAGCAGAGACCCATAGACTCACCACACAGAGAGCCATAGACTCACCACACAGTAGAGATCACCACACAGCAGAGACCCATAGACTCACCACACAGAGACCCATAGACTCACCACAGAGACCCATAGACTCATCACACAGCAGAGACCCACAGACTCACCACACAGAGAGCCATAGACTCATCACACAGAGACCCATAGACTCATCACACAGCAGAGACCCATAGACTCATCACACAGCAGAGACCCATAGACTCATCACACAGCAGAGACCCACAGACTCATCACACAGAGACCCATAGACTCATCACACAGCAGAGACCCATAGACTCACCACACAGCAGAGACCCATAGACTCACCACACAGTAGAGATCATCGCACAGCAGAGACCCACAGACTCATCACATTCCCGTTTGTGTTTCCCAGGTTCCCCAGCGCCTTGGTTCACGACGTGGCAATGGAGCAGGTGGCGATGGACGAGGTGGGGATGGAGGAGGTGGAGGCTGCAGTGGAGGCAGCTTCCCCTGAGGCTGCCATCTTCCCCGCGGTGCCGTCGCGCTCCCCCACGCCTCCTGCCAGACTTACATCGCCGCTCCAGGAGGTGGCGGTGGCCGCGGCGGCGGCGGCGACGCGGGTTCGACTGCTGCAGTGAGTCAGAATGGGGAGACTTGTTTGTCCCGCAGGAGGAAATGCGACGAGTCGCTGAAGCTCTTTGTCACGGGGCACGGGGTTAGAAGCTCACAACCACAAACAATACGGAAAACACGACGGCAGTGCAAAGCGTTGGCGAGCTAAACACATCGCTCAACAAAAATATCTACAAATTACAACGGCACTATTTCTATTAGACGCCGACCGAAATTCGGTTTCGGTTTCGGCGCCGAAATTTGGCTAATGGCCTCTTTGGGCAAACTTTCGGTTTTGGCCGAAAGTAAATTTGTAATTTTCGGTTTTGGCCGGAGCTGATTTTGACTTTCGGTCGCCATTCGTCAACCGGAGATCTATTTGTAGAATATTACACCGGTGCCTCATCTATCACTCTGCCTATCGGCCGGTCAGTCGGCGCTAGGCAATCCTGTGCGATAGGCTGCACACACACACACGTCAGCAGCAGCAGCTGCAGCAGCAGCTGCAGCAGCAGCAACAGCAGCAGCAGCTGCAGCAACAGCAGCAGCAGCAGCAACAGCAGCAGCAGCAGCAACAGCAGCAGCTGCAGCAACAGCAGCAGCAGCAGCAACAGCAACAGCAGCAGCTGCAGCAGCAGCAGCTGCAGCAACAGCTGCAGCAGCAGCTGACCCAAGCTGCAGCAGCAGCTGCAGCTTGGGTCTGTGGTCAACAGCCTGTCTGGCTGCATGCGGAGAAACTGTTGTTTTCCTGGTTCTTCAGTAAAGTCACGTAGAATGGAAATAATAAAATAATAAAATAAAACATTATTAAATCATTCTCACGACGTTTTGGCCACAACCAAGAAGATGAATCCCTGCAGTCACGAAAGCTTTAAATCGAAATTTAAACTGTTGTTTCTTAACTACAACATTCGTCTGTTTGGATATGATTACTAAGGAAGTATCACCTACAGATTTGATATTTAGCGACTCTTACTGCAGGCTCTGAATGATTAGTTCTAGATTGTTTTTTTGATTAAAGTAGCATTGCATCACGACACAACTCATACATCGTGTGTCCGGTAACTTCGGTTCTGTACATTTCGGTTTCGGCCGAAAGTGTGTTTAGGGAAAAACGAAAGGACAAATCCACCGCTACGACGGGTCTGTGTGAGTCTATGGGTCTCTGTGTGATGAGTCTATGGGTGTCTGTGTGAGTCTGTGGGTCTCTGTGTGAGTCGATGGGTCTCTGTGATGAGTATATGGATCTCTGCTGTGTGATGAGTCTTTGGGTCTCTGCTGTGTGATGAGTTTATGGGTCTCTGCTGTGTGATGAGTCTGTGGGTCTCTGCTGTGTGATGAGTCTATGGGTCTCTGCTGTGTGATGAGTCAATGGGTCTCTGCTGTGTGTTGAGTCTATCGCCACCTACCCCCTCGTGTGCCACCGTGCCGGCCTTCATCGGTGACAGCACTTGCCATAACAGTCTGTTAAAGGCTATACGGGGGATGTTTGTGTATGCGTGTGTTTGTGTGTGTGCGCATGTGCGCGTGTGTGCGCGTCTGTGTGTGTGTCTGTGTGTGTGTGTGTTTTTATGCGTGCGTGTGTCTGTGTGTGTGTGTGCGTGCGTGTGTCTGTGTGTGTCTGTGTGTGTGTGTGTGCACGTGTGTGTGTGTGTGCGTGTCTGTGTGTGTGTGTGTGCGTATGTCTGTGTGTGTGTGTGCGTGTATGTGTGTGTGTGTGCGTGTGTGTGTGTCTGTGTGTGCGTGTCTGTGTGTGTGTGACTGACTGTGTGTGCGTGTGTGTGCGTGTGTGTGTGTGACTGACTGTGTGTGTGCGTGTGTGCGTGTGTGTGTGTGACTGACTGTGTGTGTGTGTGTCAACCACGTTATGTATGCCGATGATTTGGTAATAGCTGCTCATTCAGAAGAGGAGTTGGAGACGCTGCTGCTGAGACTGGAGCGTGCCACCAAGAGGTGGGGCCTTACCATCAGCCCCACCAAAACTAAGCACCTGCCTGGGTATTTTGTACCATCGGACACTCCACCCCCACAACTCCCAATTGGTGATGGGGCAGTTGTGGAGAGAGTGGAGAGTTTCCCATACCTGGGCAGTGTGCTTATGACCGGCTCCAGTCTATCAGCAGAGGTCTCACTCCGAATCAGTCGAGCGGCAATATCTTTTCATCGGTTGCGTAACGCTGTGTGGAAGCTACCTGGTCTGTCGCTCCGCACGAAGCTTCAGGTCTTCTCGGCCACGGTCATTCCCTCCCTTCTCTACGCTTGCGAGACGTGGACCCCCCTGGTGGAGCATCTTCGCCGGTTGGAAACATTTAGGCTGGCCTGCCTACGATCCATCCTGGGTTTAACCAGGCTGGATTGTGTGAGGAGCTCACAAATCCTTGAAAGATCTGGGCAAAGTCCCATCGGTGAGCTCCTCCGGCAGGCAAGGCTGCGTTGGCTGGGTCATGTAGCCCGCATGCCCAGCCACCGCATGCCTAGACAGCTTTTGTTCGGCCGGGTCGAGGGGGCTAGACGGGCGCGGCACGGGCTGGAGAAGAGATGGAGTGATGTGGTACAGGAGGACGTGGAGCTGAGTGGACTTGCCGATGACTGGTACCAGCGGTGTCAAGATCGGCCTCAGTGGAGGAGGCTCGTGAAGGACGCTACTGGGCAGTTGGAGGCAGTCGCCCTCCAACAACAACGGAGGGCGGAGGAGCGACGCTCACAACAACGAGCGGAGCGCCGGGTGGCTAAAGCACAGCAAGTTGGCACAGTAGGGGGCACAGGTGGTGCATCAGCCAGTCATCTCGGTCATCTCGGTCAGTCGACCCGTGGCACCTGGGTCTGCCCCGTGACCTCCTGCCAGCGGGCGTTCGACACTTCACGTGGCCTCAAGGTGCACTTGGCCTGGCACAAGCATCGTGGTGACGTCACCGCCACTTAGTGGCGAATGGCGGTTGTTGTTGTTGTGTGTGTGTCTGTGCGTGTGTGTCTGTGTGTGTGACTGTGTGTCTGTGTGTGTGTCTGTGTGTGTGACTGTGTGTGTGTGTGTGACTGACTGTGTGTGACTGTGTCTGTGTGTGTGTCTGTGCGTGTGTGCGTGTGTGTGTAGGCGCATCGAGGAGTTGACACGAGAGACGGGTGACGCGCTTATGTCCCTTCTCATCCCACGTGATCGCACAACACGCGGCACGGCAGCCAGAGTCTTCTACTTGTGTTTGGGTAAACGCAACACGCACACAGAAACACACACATACACATATACACACACATATACACACATACACAACAACAACAACAACAACCGCCATTCGCCACTAAGTGGCGGTGACGTCACCACGACGCTTGTGCCAGGCCAAGTGCACCTTGAGGCCACGTGAAGTGTCGAACGCCCGCTGGCAGGAGGTCACGGGGCAGACCCAGCAGGTGCCACGGGTCGACTGACCGAGATGACCGAGATGACTGGCTGATGCACCACCTGTGCCCCCTACCGTACCAACTTGCTGTGCTTTAGCCACCCGGCGCTCCGCTCGTTGTTGTGAGCGTCGCTCCTCCGCCCTCCGTTGTTGTTGGAGGGCGACTGCCTCCAACTGCCCAGTAGCGTCCTTCACGAGCCTCCTCCACTGAGGCCGATCTTGACACCGCTGGTACCGGTCATCGGCAAGTCCACTCAGCTCCACGTCCTCCTGTACCACATCACTCCATCTCTTCTCTAGCCCGTGCCGCGCCCGTTTAGCCCCCTCGATCCGGCCGAACAGAAGCTGTTTAGGCATGCGGTAGCTGGGCATGCGGGCTACATGACCCAGCCAACGCAGCCTTGCCTGCCGGAGGAGCTCACCGATGGGACTTTGCCCAGATCTTTCAAGGATTTGTGAGCTCCTCACACAATCCAGCCTGGTTAAACCCAGGATGGATCGTAGGCAGGCCAGCCTAAATGTTTCCAACACACACATACACACACACGTAACACACACATATATACACACACACACACATATACACATATACATACACACACACATACATATACACACATACACACACACAGACACACACACACATACTGTGTGTCTGTGTGTGTGTGTGCACGTGTACAGAACTGGCTGGGCACCGTATTATCGCTTTGGAGCAGACGCAGCCGTTTGGAGCGATCCGGATCACGCGTGGACCCGACTTCACCAGCAAACGATGAGTCCATCACAAGCCGACTGGCGATGAGTCCGTCACCAGCCGACTGGCGATGAGTCCGTCACCAGCCGACTGGCGATGAGTCCATCGCAAGCCGACTGGCGATGAGTCCATCACAAGCCGACTGGCGATGAGTCCATCACAAGCCGACTGGCGATGAGTCCATCACCAGCCGACTGGCGATGAGTCATGAGGCGATCTACAAACCCTTTCTGACAATGGCACCGTAGTTTGCGTTGAGATGTTCAAACACCAAATAGGCAGCAGCAGCAGCAGCAGCTATTGGCGAGGCAATCTCCAAGTCTGCGGTTGCCTCACGCAGACTTGGGGCAAGACATGCAGACCAACACCCTCTGATAATGATCATAATGAGAGTGTACACTCTCTGAACCTGGTCAGCCTACAGCAGAGCCACAAGGCAAGGTCGTAGCAGCCATGGAACCAACATTGGGGTGGGAGACCAAATCTTGCCGGGTGTCTGAGGGCCCCAAACCAGAGAATATCTACATTTGAAAACGAATTTCCTGCCTAAGATATTTAAAAATTCAGTCACACGTGGGATGAACTTTCTATTTATGTTGTACAATAATGTCTGATGGTGTATTACATTACGTTGTATGCAACGGCAGAGATTAGGGAATAGTAGAGTACAACCATAACCACAATCATATAAACAGAAATCTACGCGTCGATTTATATGAAGACAATCCAGATATTGTGGCCAAGTTTTAGCAAATTGTTGTTTTTATTAGCATAGCAGAGCAATTGTTTTTTACAGCAATACATGAGGCGGGGACATTTCGAGCTTGTTTGAATATTGTTGGGGGTGATAATGACAGACTTGGGACAAGTTTCAATGTCAGTATCGCAGCACTGAGAGCTCGGCTTGAGCGGTTATCATAGATCCATGGAACCTGTGATCAGGTTTGTGTTTGAACATCTGAACGTCTTTGTTATTGCCAGAAAGGGCCCAGCCAATTCCAATCGAAACAACGATCAGACATTTAGATCGTTGTGATTGTACACACGGCATGATGTCTGTTGTGTTTGTACACACGGCATGATGTCCGTTGGAGTTGTGTGATCTGCGCGTCCCGAATTAGAGAATTACAACGAGTTCATTTCGTTCCTTGCACGCGTTAAAATCACTTTAGGTTTGATAAGCAAGGACACATTTCATCAACAGCTATTAAACGTATTCAATAGCATTTTCAAAAGTACGTAATAATTACGCTACGTTTTAATGTGTTAATGGTGATAATTAGAATATATTTGTTATATTTTAATGTATTTATTAAATACGAGTATTAAATATTTTATTGATTGTTTAACACACAAATATATACAAACAGAATCAAACATAGCAACAACCATCGTGCCATTATGGTTTATACCTCAAGTAGTTTTACAAACATTAACGCCTCTAAACGCTGACATTCTGCGAACTAAGATTCAGTACAATGAACTTGGGGCTTGTCTTGCCTTTACACACAAAGCTACAACAATAACGTTAAACAATGATTCAATGCACTGAAATTAATAACTATTTTATACATTCTAAACTAGACTTTATTTAATTTCTCATCACTTTATCTCTCATCACTTTATCTCTCACCACTTTATCTCTCATCACTTTATCTCTCATCATTAATTCCTGACCATTAAAAATGTTTAAAAAATAATTAAAAAGTATTTCCCGACACAGCGTTGCTGATCACATGACAACGTCATTCAGGCAGCCGTCTTTGACAGCTATCGATAAGCCAGCGACCTGTGTGATCACGGAGGGTTTCCGAATGAGAATGTTGACTTGTACTGGAGAAATCCGAAGAGCTCCCAAGCTCTTGTTTTTACGACGAGTGCTGACAGCAGCCAGCCAGCCGCAGCTTCCGTTACAATCTCCCGGCGCGGCACCATCACAGGCGCCCGTGTCAGAATTACCGACACCGCCACCGTCACCACAACACCACCACAACACCATCACCACTATCATCAATACCACCACCACCACAACACCACCACCACAACACCACCACAACAACACTATGATCAACACCATCACTACTACCACCACCATCAACACCACCACTGTCACCACAACACCACCACCGTCACCATCACCACTATCATCAACACCAACACTACTACCACCACCATCAACACCACCACCGTCACCACCACTATCAACACCACCACTATTACCACCACCATCAACACCACCACCACCACAACACCACCACCACCGTCACCACTACTATCATCAACACCACCACTATCATCAACACCAACACTACTACCACCACCATCAACACCACCACCGTCACCACCACTATCATCAACACCACCAATATTACCACCACCACAACACCACCACCACCGTCACCACCACTATCATCAACACCACCACTATCATCAACACCAACACTACTACCACCACCATCAACACCACCACCGTCACCACCACTATCATCAACACCACCACTATTACCACCACCACCACAACACCACCACCACCGTCAACACCACTACTACCACCACCACAACGCCACCACCGTCACCACCACTACTACCACCACCACTACTACCACCACTACTACCACCGCCACCGTCAACACCACTACTACCACCACCATCACCACCACCGCTTCACCACCACCACTGTCACCACCATCGCTTCACCACCACTGTCACCACCACCACTGTCACCACCACCGCGTCACCACCACCGTGTCCATCACCGCCGCCTCTGTCCACCCAGCAGCAACAGCAGCAGTGTTAATCGGTTTCACCGCAGTCATCTGCAGGTGGTGGAGGTGGTGTTGGTGGTGGTGGGGTAAAGTGTGGGTAACCCCCCCCCCCACCTCGACCCTAGCAGCAGCAGCACGTGGTGCGAAACGTCGGACATCGTGCCCAGCAACACGTCGTGACGTTGGTGTTATGAATACTTTAAAAAAGTCTTTAAATGCGTAAACAAGAGCAACCAAAAACATGTTGTTGCCGTTGTGAGAGAGGGAGAGGTTCTTGTTGAACTCGTTAGGAAACGACCAGCCCAGAGGCCTCACCACGCCCCGGGAGCCACGCCTGGCACCGAGCCAGGGCGGCTTGGCTCGGGTGTGGCATTGGAAAAACACCACCCGTACCGTGCTGGCTTGGCACGGATGTGGAAGTGTAAAATGGCCACTGGTGTTGATTTCAGGTTGCGCGGATCTAGGAAGTAAGTGAGGAGCTGACGGTGTTTTCCTGTTGACAAATTTGTACTTTGACTGAATAATAAATGTTTACATCTTGCCTTCAATGATTTCATTCTCTATGTCGAACAGGTGATGGTTGTCATGGTGATGATGGTAATGGTGGTGGTGGGTGAATTACCTCCGGCCTGTCGTGGGTTTAAGCACAAGGCTGGATTGTGTGAGGAACTCGCAAATCATTAAAGTCCCATCAGTGAGCTTGTGGTGCCACAACGACGGGGCCGCTCTGCCGAGCCAGGGAGCCGCCCGGCTTCCACCACTGCACTGCCCCCCATCACCCCCCCACATAAGCACACACCCGCACGCATTCCCCCCCCCCCCCCCCCCCATAAAGCTGGAAGGGAAGGTTACCTGATCGACCGGTTTTTATCCGAGAGACCCTTATCGGGATTAATTCTCACGGTTTCCGGCGATCAGGGAATTGGATGACCCCCCCCGTGCTACGTGGCACCGCGGCGCTGCGGCCGGCCTTAATATGGTGTGGTCGCGGCGTGGGGCATTCGGCCACCGCGGTTGAGGCGCATTTCCCCCCACACACACTCCCACGGGTCGACGGGGCAAGCAGGGGAGGCACGGGACAGCATGAATAGCGGGCTCACAGGGGCTGTTGCGCATAGTCATGGAGGGTTGGGATAATTGCGCTTGAGCGCGCAGGCCCCATTGTTAGGAAGGGTAAGGGAGTAATTAGGATGTACGCCGCCAACGTCGCGCACTGATTAGCATATCAACAGCGCCCGGGAACCGCCGTGCGCGGGCTTGGGGTGCACGAGCCCATTGTTCAGCGCAGCATCCCCTTTGAGGTAGGGAGGATAAATAGAGGAGCGCAGAGGGGAAATCGCCCTTCTCTCCAGGCCAGCGGACCAGCAGAAGTTCCAGCCAGCGACCCGGACGTCCGTGCGACGCATCGAGGTACGCTGTTAGCGCAGAGAGCAGCGAACCTCCGCGGGCACGAAACAGTGAGTGGGGAGGTGAAGTAGGGTATCGTAAGCCGATAAATAGGGAATAGGTACAGGTTTAGTGGAATAGGCCAGCCTCGTCGACTCACTGATTCAACATCAATTCGCAGGTGGCATATAATAAATCATTAATAGCGAAGCGTGGTCTCGCGTGATCTTGTCGTGCAGTGTGAGCGTGTGGGTGCGCTGTGTGCACAGTGGTTCGCCACGTGAGTGAGCGCTGCGCGGAGCTGAGCGCGCGGGTTGCGCGTGGGTACGCAGTGATTCTGTGGTGCTGCGGCTCGCCTCGGGGGAGCGCTGCGCAGAGCGGTGCGAGAGTGGGTGTCGCGTGTGTTCACTCCGTGTGTGATACAGGTGCGCGAGTATAACGTGAGTTGAGTTGGAGTGCGCGGAGCGGCGTGTGTGTGGGCGTGTGTGTGGGCGTGCGTGCGTTCGCTCCGCGTGGGTTGCAGGCGCGCGATTAGGAAAGGGAAGTATCGTAGTAGAGAGGGGCAGAATACTAATCGGTAATTAACCATGCCCATTACGCGGACCCGCGGTGGAGGGGAATCCGCGGGCGACGGCTCCCACACCATAGGTGAGGAACTTAGCAGCGGTTCGCTTAGCAGCGGGGGGGCGATTGATGATGCTAGCCCGGCCGTTAGCATTATCGAGGGAGGGATCTCGGGGGCTAGCGACCCCCACAAGCTCGTACGTTTGGCCGGGTCATGTAGCCCAGCCACCACGTGACCCACACACCACGTGACCCAACCACCGCGTGACCCACCCACCGCGTGCCCCACCCACCGCGTGACCCACCCACCGCGTGCCCCACCCACCGCGTGACGCCACTTGGTGGTGAATGGCGGTTGTTGTTGTTGTGTGAGTGAGTGTGTGTGAGTGAGTGTGAGTTTGTGGAGATATTTAACCTTCACAGCCAGTGGCAATGAACTCAGCCTGGGTACTAACATTCAGCGCCATCTTTACACCTGCCGGTAAAACGACGTCGTAACGAAGCTACAATTTAAACGCTTTAACAGCGAGTCGCCTTCAAACATTAACACACTCACCACACAGCAGAGACCCATAGACTCACCACACAGCAGAGACCCATAGACTCACCACACAGCAGAGACCCATAGACTCATCACACAGCAGAGACCCACAGACTCATCACACAGCAGAGACCCATAGACTCATCACACAGCAGAGACCCATAGACTCATCACACAGCAGAGAGCCATAGACTCACCACACAGCAGAGACCCATAGACTCACCACACAGCAGAGACCCATAGACTCATCACACAGCAGAGACCCACAGACTCATCACACAGCAGAGACCCATAGACTCACCACACAGCAGAGACCCATAGACTCACCACACAGCAGAGACCCATAGACTCATCACACAGAGACCCATAGACTCATCACACAGCAGAGACCCATAGACTCATCACACAGAGACTCATCACACAGAGACCCACAGACTCATCACACAGAGACCCATAGACTCATCACACAGAGACCCACAGACTCATCACACAGAGACCCACAGACTCATCACACAGAGACCCATAGACTCACCACACAGAGACTCACCACACAGAGACCCATAAACTCATCACAGAGACCCATAGACTCATCACACAGAGACCCATAAACTCACCACACAGAGACCCATAAACTCATCACAGAGACCCACAGACTCATCACACAGAGACCCATAGACTCACCACACAGAGACTCACCACACAGATACCCATAAACTCATCACAGAGACCCATTGACTCATCACACAGAGACCCACAGACTCATCACACAGAGACCCACAGACTCATCACACAGAGACCCATAGACTCACCACACAGAGACTCACCACACAGAGACCCATAAACTCATCACAGAGACCCATAGACTCATCACACAGAGACCCATAGACTCACCACACAGAGACCCATAGACTCATCACACAGAGACCCATAGACTCATCACACAGAGACCCATAGACTCATCACACAGAGACCCATAGACTCATCACACAGAGACCCATAGACTCACCACACAGAGACCCATAAACTCATCACAGAGACCCACAGACTCATCACACAGAGACCCATAGACTCACCACACAGAGACTCACCACACAGAGACCCATAAACTCATCACAGAGACCCATAGACTCATCACACAGAGACCCACAGACTCATCACACAGAGACCCACAGACTCATCACACAGAGACCCATAGACTCACCACACAGAGACTCACC
>NW_026891376.1:4127486-4129360 GCF_015708825.2 Lethenteron reissneri
CATTTAGAATCAACGTCACGTGTTTAGAGTTTATGGGCCGCTGTGTTGAGCTGCCATTTGTGCCCAGGTCGCTTTTGAACAATAAGTGAAGACCTCGGTGAGCTTCGTGTGGCAGGGTGCGGGTGGTGGAGTGTTTGTCTCTGTCTTCTGTGTCCCAGTGATCTATTTACCTCTCTCCGATGGTGCGTTGGTGTTGTTTGTGGTTGTTGTTGTTGGTGTTGTTTGGGTTGTTTGTTGTTGTTGTGACGTTCTTATCCCGTGCCGCGACTGGACATCTGTGACGAGGTGGTCGAGGTGGTGGTGGTGGAGGATGTGAAGGTGGTGGTGGTGGTGGTGGTGGTGGTGAAGGTGTTGGTGGTGGTGATGGAGGTGGTGGTGGTGGTGGTGATGGAGGTGGTGGTAGTGGTGGTGGTGGTAGTGGTGGTAGTGAAGGTGGTGGTGGTGAAGGTGGTGGTGGTGGTGAAGGTGTTGGTGGTGGTGGTGAAGGTGTTGGTGGTGGTAGTGAAGGTGTTGGTGGTGGTGATGGAGGTAGTAGTGGTGGTAGTGAAGGTGGTGGTGGTGAAGGTGGTGGTGGTGGTGGTGGAGGTGGTGGTGGTGATGGAGGTGGTGGTGATGGAGGTGGTGGTGGTGAAGGTGGTGGTGGTGAAGGTGGTGGTGGTGGTGATGAAGGTGGTGGTGGTGGTGGTGAAGGTGGTGGTGGTGGTGAAGGTGTTGGTGGTGAAGGTGTTGGTGGTGGTGATGAAGGTGGTGGTGGTGGTGAAGGTGTTGGTGGTGGTGAAGGTGTTGGTGGTGGTGATGGAGGTGGTGGTAGTGGTAGTGAAGGTGTTGGTGGTGGTGGTGAAGGTGGTGGTGGTGGTGGTGGTGGAGGTGGTGGTGGTGGAGGTGGTGGTGATGGAGGTGGTGGTGGTGGTGAAGGTGGTGGTGATGAAGGTGGTGGTGAAGGTGATGGAGGTGGTGGTGGTGATGGTGGTGGTGGTGAAGGTGGTGGTGAAGGTGTTGATGGTGGTGGTGAAGGTAGTGGTGGTGGTAGTGAAGGTGGTGGTGGTGAAGGTGGTGGTGGTGGTTGTGGTGATGAAGGTGGTGATGGAGGTGGTGGTGATGAAGGTGATGGTGGAGGTGGTGGTGAAGGTGAAGGTGGTGGTGGTGAAGGTGGTGGTGGTGGTGAAGGTGGTGGTGGTGAAGGTGGTGGTGGTGAAGGTGGTGGAGGTGGTGATGGTGAAGGCTGCTGCTAGGCCCGTGCTGCTGCTGCTGCTGCTCTCTAACACCACTTGCCCCAACAGTCTGCTGAGGCTACACGGGGGATCTTTGTGTTTTGCTGCTGCAGGAGGTGGTGGAGGAGGAGGAGGTGGAGAAGGAGGTGGTGGAGGAGGAGGTGGAGCAGGTGGAGGTGGAGTAGGAGGTGGAGGATGTCGCTGGGCCCCGAGTCGCCGAGCGACTTGCTGCTGCTGCTGCTGCTGCTCAAGGTGGCGGTGGACGTCTCCGTGCTGCTGCTGTGGCGGCGACGCTCGGCACGCGGCGACAGCCGCAGCTGCAGCTACAGCCGCTTCCACAGCTGTAGCTACAGCCACAGCTACAGCCACAGCTACAGCTGTGGCTACGGGAGCGGCTGTGGGAGCGGCCTCCTGCAGAGCTTCGCCGGCTGCCTCTGCATCTCCCTCATCGCCGTCGAAGCCGTCACCACAGGTGGCCTCCTCCACACCAACTTCACCTCCTTCTCAACCCTCCTCAACCTCCTTCTCCACCTCCTCATCCACCACCTCCTCCTGAACCTTCTTCACCACCTCCTCCTCAATCTCCTCCTCCTGAACCTCCCTCACCACCTCCTCCTCCTTCTCCTGAACCTCCACCTCCACCACCTCCTCCTCAACCTCCTC
>NW_026891376.1:4137156-4178680 GCF_015708825.2 Lethenteron reissneri
ACCAAGCACCCACCCACTCACCCGCCCACTCAGTCACCCACCCACTCGCTCACTCCACCCACCCACTCACACCCCCCACACTCACCCACCCACTCACCCGCCCACTCAGTCACCCACCCACCCACTCGCTCTCCCGCCCACCCACTCACCGCCCACTCAGTCACCCACCCACTCACCCGCCCACTCAGTCACCCACCCACCCACTCGCTCACACACCACTCACCCACCCGCTTACTCACCCACTCACCTACCTACCTGCTCGCTCTCCGCTCCCACTCACCCACCAACTCACTCACCCACCCACCCACTCACCCACCCACTCACCTGCCCATTCAATCACCCACCCACTCAGTCACCCACCTACCCACCCATCCCACCCACCCGCCCACCCACCCCCCACCGGCTCGCTACGACGGTGACCGGCGCTACCTCACGAACGGCTGCAGCGAGCGTTGGGGCCCAGCCACCTGTGCCCTCATCTCGTTCCTGCGGCATCTGGTGTCGTCGTCGCTGAAGAGGCTGGGTGGCGGCGGCGGCGTCGATGGGGAGGGGGGGCGGCCCCCTCGGGGCTGAGGGGGGGCAGGTGGAAGG
This sequence comes from Lethenteron reissneri, assembly GCF_015708825.2. Taxonomy (NCBI): domain Eukaryota; kingdom Metazoa; phylum Chordata; class Hyperoartia; order Petromyzontiformes; family Petromyzontidae; genus Lethenteron; species Lethenteron reissneri. The sequence goes on from NW_026891376.1 coordinate 4,137,748, forward strand.
GGCTGTCCAGGCTGTCATCCTACGGGCGGCAGAGATGCGCAGCGCAGCGCAGAAGGTCGCTTCCTTTCATGTTAGCGCTACCAAGCGCCGCGTCGTCATCATCATCATCTACGTGGACATTCACAGCAGCCAATACTCCAAAACGCGCCACGTTGATTCTAAGTGAGGAAGGAAAAGACCGGAGGACGTGGTGACAAATCCACGCAGCCACGGGGAGAGACAGCGAGAGACATGCAAACTCCAAATACACACGTGTTTGGTGTGTGTGTACACGTGTGTGTGGTGTGTGTACATGTGTGTGTGTGTGTACACGTGTGTGTGTGTGTACAACGTGTGTGTGTGTACACGTGTTGGTGTGTACGTGTGTGTGTCACGTGTGTGTGTGTGTGTGTCACGTGTGTGTGTTGATGTGTGTACACGTGTGTGTATATGTGTGTGTACACGTGTGTGTGTGTCACGTGTGTGTGTGTCACGTGTGTGTGTGTGTCACGTGTGTGTGTGATGTGTGTACACGTGTGTGTGTGTACGTGTGTGTGTCACGTGTGTGTGTGTGTCACGTGTGTGTGTGTCACGTGTGTGTGCGTGTGATGTGTGTACCGCTTCTACGTAGAGGGGAGGGGGGGCTCGGCATGGCTGGGGCGACAGCTCCAGTGAGTGTGGCCTCTGTGAATTCACGACGCGAACGTCCTCAAACGAAGCATCACAATCAACACTCAAACTCGACATTCACAATCAAAAATACAGATCGATTAATCAATCGATCTTTATTTTCCGTGCCAATATCAATAAAGTGTGCACAAAGTAATGTGAGTGAGACAATTAGCCCATCGCCACCTCAGTAGCAAACCCCGCGGTGCGAAAGAAATCCAGCTGTAGGTGCGGACTTGCAAAGCGAAGTGCAATCCGCGTGTCCCCGTGTCCCCCGCGTGTCCCAGTGTGTCCCCACGTGTCCCCGTGTGTCCCGCGTGTCTCGTGTCCCCAGTGTGTCCCCAGTGTGTCCCCGTGTGTCCCCACGTGTCCCCAGTGTGTCCCCGCGTGTCTCGTGTCCCCGTGTGTCCCCGCGTGTCCCCGTGGTGTCCCCACGTGTCCCCAGTGTGTCCCCGCGTGTCCCCGTGTCCCACCGTGTGTCTCACCCAGGGCGTCGGGAGAGGCGGCGAGTGGCGCGGCGCGGATGTCGTCGACCGTGCGCCCTCTTCGTGACTTCCACGTCGGCCTCCAGTGAAATCCTGGAGAGACAGAGACGCACGCAGAGCGGGTGAGTGAGAGGGTGAGTGAGTGGGAGAGTGGGTGAGTGAGTGGGTGAGTAAGTGAGTGGGTGAGTGGGTGTGTGATTGGGTGAGTGGGTGAGTGGGAGAGTGGGTGAGTGGGGTGAGTGAGTGTGCGAGATTGCGTGTGTGAGTGGGTGAGAGCGACAGTGGGTGAGTGAGTGGGTGAGTGGCTCAATCAAAGGGTGTGTGAGTGTATCAGTGAGTAGGTATATGAGTGATTGGGTGAGTGCGAAAGTGAATGGGTGGGTGAGTGGGACAGTGGGTGAGTGGGTGAGTGTGCGAGTGAGAGGACGGGTGAGTGAGTGGGTGAGTAAGTGCATGAGTAGGTGCGTAAGTGATTGGGTGTGTGAGTGAGTGTGCGAGTGAGAGTGTGTGAGCGAGTGTGCGAGTGAGAGTGGGTGAGTGAGTGGGTGCTTGAGTGAGTGGGAGTGGGTAGGTGGGTGAGTGGGACAGTGGGTGAGTGGGTGTGCGAGTGAGTGAGTGTGCGAGGGTGCATGAGTGAGTGGGAGTGGATAGGTGGGTGAGTGTGTGAGTGAGTGTGCGAGTGAGAGAGTGTGCGAGTGAGAGAGTGCATGAGTGAGTGGGTGGGTGAGTGGGACAGTGTGTGAGTGGGTGAGTGAGTGTGCGAGTGAGTGAGCGAGTGGGTTAGGTCGGTGAGTGGGACAGTAGGTGAGTGGGTGAGTGAATGTGCGAGTGAGAGAGTGAGTGGGTGCGTGAGTGGGACAGGAGGTGAACCTGATCCCGGGCCTCCCCTAGGTCGACTCAGCCTCAAACGAGTACCTGGTGCGATGTGCAAACATCTTTCACTAGGGAGGCAAAGGCCGTGCCGGCCTTCATAGGTGCTCGCTCGCAGCACTTGCCCTACAGTCTGTTAAGGCTACACGGGGGATCTTTGTCTTTGGGCGAGTGCTGGTGTGTTGTGCGGCCTCCGTGCCCACCTGGATGGATGTTGAGTGACTCCAGAATCTTCATAAGTCCCATCCTTGCGCAAGACCTCCTCATCCTCCTCCTCCACAGCTGCCGATCATGATCATCGTCAATATCATCAACGTAAGTCATCAGCGTCATCATCAGCGTCATCATCAGCGTCATCATCAGCGTCATCATCAGCAGCAGCAGCGTCATTCATAAAGCAGAATCAGCGGCATCATCAGCGATCTTTGTGTTTGTGTGCAGGCGCAGAGAGGAGTTGACACACGAGGGATGGATGACACACAACACACACCACACACATTCACAACACACACCACACACATTCACAACACACACACACAACACACACACATTCACAACACACACACAAAACACACACACATTCACAACACACACAACACACACACATTCACAACACACACACAACACACACATTCACAACACACACCACACACAACACACACACCACACACACATTCACAACACACAACAACACACACACATTCACAACACACACATTCACAGCACACATATACACACGCACACATCCCACACAATACACACGTTCCACACACACACACACACCACACACACACACCACACACACACCACACACAAACATTCACAACACACACAACACAAACACCACACACAAACAAACACACATATAATACACGCACACATCCCACACAATACAAACATATACCACACACACACATATACAGACATACACACCACACACACATATACCACAACACACATATACCACACACACATATACCACACACACATATACCACACACACACACATATACCACACACACACACATATACAGACATACACACCACACCACACCACACAAACACCACACACACACATTCACAACGCCCACCACTGCCGTGTGTATGTTGAACTTCGTTCGCACCGTACGTAGCCAAACGCGCCTATTGGAGGTGCAGGGAAACCACTTTAACCCAAATCACCGCCAACCACCACCACCATCACCACCATCACCTTCAGCATCACCACCATCACCATCACCACCACCATCACCACCACCACCATCACCACCACCATCACCACCATCACCTTCAGCATCACCACCATCAGCATCACCACCATCACCTTCAGCATCACCACCATCACCACCATCAGCATCACCATCACCACCACCATCACCTTCAGCACCACCACCATCACCACCACCACTACCACCACCATCATCACCACCACCACCACCACCATCAGCATCACCATCACCACCACCATCACCACCATCACCTTCAGCATCACCACCATCAGCATCACCACCATCACCTTCAGCATCACCACCATCACCACCATCAGCATCACCATCACCACCACCATCACCTTCAGCACCACCACCATCACCACCATCAGCATCACCATCACCACCACCATCACCTTCAGCACCACCACCATCACCATCACCACCACCATCACCTTCAGCACCACCACCATCACCACCATCATCACCATCACCACCATCAGCATCATTATCTCAGAGTTCTCGCTCGCTCGCGTCCGATGGGTTCCCACACGGTGGCCGCTACCATCCGTGTGGAGCGAGAGGAGAGAGCAGGTGGGGAGACAGCAAGTGTTGAATCTCTTGCGGAGACATTTCAGGCAGGTCCGCTTGCTCTGCAAACTGCAACGAAAAACGAATAGAATCTGGCGAAGCACCTTAACCATTCCCTACATTCATAGAGCGCCTGACCTCAAGCTGCTTGTACATCGCTTAAATGTGGTGACAAAATTACGGCCCAGTCCACGCTGAATAAGCGGCGTTCACACAACGTACGGATGTTGAACAGCCCTTAGACTTTCGCTATGATAGGCCAGTAACCCCGCCCGGCCACCTTTGTCTCCCCAGTGGCGATGTTGACTACACACCGCACCAGGTACTCGTACGAAGCTGAGTCGACCGAGGGAAGGCCCAGGACCGGTTAGGATCATCGTCAGTGATGTTGTCGCCGGTGAGCGAGAATCGAACGCGGGTGGCCGGGTCCGTGGCGCAGTGTGCTAACTGCTACACCACCGCTCACACACGCACACACGCAGACACACGCACACACACGCACGCAGACACACACACACGCAGACACACGCACACACACGCAGACACACGCACACACACGCTCACACACACACGCACACACGCAGACACACACACACGCACGCACACACACGCAGACACACGCACACGCACGCATGCACACGCATGCCCAAACACGCAGACACACGCACACACACGCAGACACACGCAGGACACACGCACACACGCAGACACACGCAGACACACGCACACACACGCACACACGCACGCACACACACGCAGACGCACGCAGATACACGCACACGCAGACACACGCACACATGCAGACACACGCACACGCACGCAGACACACGCACACACACGCACGCACACACACGCACACACACACACACGCACGCACACACGCACACACACGCAGACACACGCAGACACACACACGCACACACACACACGCACACGCACGCAGACACACGCACACACACGCACGCACACACACGCACACACACCACACGCACGCACACACGCACACACGCGTTGTTGACAAATGTGTTGAGTTTCAGTGGTAAATGATAAGAAACTTACCATGCCCTCCTCTGGCACCAGAGACTTTAAATCTCGCATCGTAAACGGTGGCTCTGCACACGCACAAAGACAAAGATCCCCCGCGTATAGACTTAGCGGACTGTAGGGGCAAGTGCTGTTAGCAGGTAGCAAATACGAAGGCCGGCACGGCACACAAGGGGGTGGGTGGCCAGCACCACGCCCGGCCGCCTTTGTCTCCCCAGTGGCGATGTTTACTACACACCGCACCAGGTACTCATTTGAGGCTGAGTCGACTTAGGAGAGGCCCAGGACCAGTTCACATAATCGTCACGCAAATAACACACATGCACACATGCATGTTCAAAGTGACTTCCATTATCAACATTTCATGCACAATGCACGCATTAAAAACAAATGATTTTATGAACTTTAATAATTACAGGCATCATCTTTGAACATTCATCCATTATGATCTGTTGTCTAAATTAATTTATGGGTTCTTGGTCGAGTTTTGTGAGACTTTGTTCAGATGAGGCAGTGGAAAAAACACCATCCATACCATGCTAGCTTGGCTCAGATGTATCAGTGAAAAAACACCACCCGTACCGCGCTGCCTTGGCTCAGATGTAGCAGTGGAAAAACACCACCCGTACCGCGCTGGCTTGGCTCAGATGTAGCAGTGGAAAAACACCACCCGTACCACGCTAGCTTGGCTTAGATGTGGCAGTGGAAAAACACCACCCGTACCACGCTAGCTTGGCTTAGATGTGGCAGTGGAAAAACACCACCCGTACCATGCTGGCTTGGCTCAGATGTAGCAGTGGAAAAACACCACCCGTACCATGCTGGCTTGGCTCAGATGAGGCAGTGGAAAAGGATGTATTGGTCGCATCAACAGAGGCGGGTGTGTAGGTGCATCTTGCATTCACCAGGTGATAGAGGAGAGCCAGATGGAGGCAGGGGACTCAGCACATCTGCTTGAAACTGTCGGGCAAAGACAAAGATCCCCTGTGTAGTCAACGCAAACGATGGGGCAAGTGCTGTGAACGGGCACACACACACGCGCGCACACACACACGCACGCACACACAAACGCACACACGCACACACACACACACGCGGGTACCTCGATTGCATGGAGAGTTTCTGAGGCTCGGGTTAGGAAGGTCATGACCCCGAACCAGGGGTCAGCAGCTCCCAGGGTCTCCTCCATGATGGACAATTCATCCGGAAGCGTCAGCCGCAGTCTAGCAGACACATTGCGATGTTCATGTTTGTCCTCATGGTGGTGATGATGGTGGTGATGGTGGTGATGGTGGTGATGGTGGTAATGGTCGTAGTGATGCTGGTTGTGATGGTGAAGATGGTGGTGATGATGGTGGTGGTGATGATGGTGGTGATGGTCGTAGTGATGCTGGTTGTGATGGTGAAGATGGTGGTGATGATGGTGGTGGTGGTGATGATTATGCCGGTGGTAATGGTGGAGATGGTAATGATAGTGGTAGTCATGGCGTGGTGGTGAAGATGGTGGTGACAATGGTGATGATGATGATTGCTTGTGTTGCAATCGAAACGTCGTATGCTATTATTTAATTTAATTTATTATTTTATCTTTAGACGTGACTTAACCGAAAGAACCAAATAATCATTTACTGCAGTCACGAAAGTTCTAAAATTAAGATTGAACCACTTCTACGGGGAAGTTTGAGCTTATCCTTTTTTCTCTCTCTCTTCTCTCTGCCTGTGTCTTCTCTTTGGAATGTTCACACTTAAATTCTAACTTAGCAATCTTTTAAATACGTAATCAACCAGGCTATGCGTTAATTGTGTGTTGACCGACTCTCTGTGTTGTATTACATTACATTTCGATATTTTGCTAGGTTATTGAATTTTAGTTTGTCCTTCTGATTTTCAGACTTGCTTGCCGTGTCATCGCACTTGCAGAACCTTGTTTTTTGGACCACTCATTGATATGCAAATGTTTTCCCTAACCCCCTCCCTCTCTCTGCCTCCTCCCCCCTCTGTCTATTTAAGGCCACCCCACAGAGATGATCACCCCTCTCTGGTTCCTGTGTTGCTCCCTCTATGTATCTTGGTGATATCTGTCTGCTAATATCTCTGTCTATAGTTTTCTGGTTAGATTCTATGTTGCTATTTCATTATACCTGATGATGATTGCTTGTGTTGCAATCGAAACGTCGTATGCTATTATTTAATTTAATTTATTATTTTATCTTTAGACGTGACTTAACCGAAAGAACCAATAATCATTTACTGCAGTCACGAAAGTTCTAAAATTAAGATGATGGTGGTGACGATGGTGGTGACGATGGTGGTGACGATGGTGGTGACGATGGTAGTGATGATGGTGAAGATGGTGGTGACGATGGTGGTGACGATGGTGGTGACGATGGTAGTGATGATGGTGAAGATGGTGGTGACGATGGTGGTGACGATGGTGGTGACGATGGTGGTGACGATGGTAGTGATGATGGTGAAGATGGTGGTGACGATGGCGGTATTCTGGTGATGCGGCTGATGATGATGCTGCTTCTGCTGCTGATGATGCTGCTGATGATTCTGCTGCTGATGATGCTGCTGCTGCTGCTGATGATGATGATACTGATGCTGCTGCTGATGATGCTGCTGATGATGATGCTGCTGCTGATGATGCTGCTGCTGTCACCTCTCCGTCTCCTCCATGTCGATGCGAGCCACCGTCGCCGCCCTGTGCAGCTTCTCCAGACACGAGCGCACGTCGTCTGAAGGGCGACACGCGTCGACGCAACATCACCCTCACCACCCCCCCACCTCGTCACCCCCCCACCTCGTCAACATCACCCCTCACCACCCCCCCCACCTCGTCAACATCACCCCCCCACCTCACCCCACCCACCTCACCCCATTACCTCACCCCACCAACTCACCCTCACACCTCACCCCCCCCACCTCACCCCCCCCCTCACCCCACTACCTCACCCCACCCCCTCACCCCCCCCACCTCACCCCCCCCCCTCACCCCACTACCTCACCCCCCCCCACCCTCCCACCTCACCCTCCCACCTCACCCCACCACCTCACCCCCTCACCCTCCCACCTCACCCCGCCACCTTACCCTCCCACCTCACCCCACCCCCTCACCCTCCCACCTCACCCCGCCACCTCACCCTCCCACCTCACACCACTCCCTCACCCCCCCACCTCACCCCACCACCTCACCCCACCACCTCACCCTCACACCTCACCCCACCACCTCACCCCCCACCTCACCCCACCACCTCACCCCACCACCTCACCCCCGTGCGTCTGCCTCACCGATGAGGTAGCCGCTCTGGCGAGAGAAGACGCAGGCCAGGCCGTACATGAGCTGAGCCGACAGGTAGAGGGAGAATCGCCGCAGCTGGCCCTTCTCCTTCACGCGCAGCATCACGTGGTCCAGGACATCGTTACTGCAACATCAACATCACACACACAATACACACCATCAACACCATCATCATCATTATCATCAACACACACACACCATCAACATCATCATCAACATCACACACACATCTCATCATCACACATCAACATCATCATCACCATCACACCATCACATCATCATCACCATCAACATCAACATCACACACACATCATCATCATCACACATCAACATCATCATCACCACACACACACCATAAACATCGTCATCATCATCACACCATCAACATAATTACACACACACCACCATCAACATCACCACCACCACCACCATACAAACCATCAACATCATCATCAACATCATCATCATCACACACACCATCAACATCATCATCAACATCATCATCATCATCACACACCATCATCATCATCACACATCATCATTACACACACCATCATCAACATCATCATCACACATCATCACACATCAACATCATCATCACAAACACCATCAACATCATGATCACACACACCATCATCACACACACCATCATCATCAACATCATCACACACACCATCAACACCACACACACACACACACACCATCATCATCAACATCATCACACACACCATCAACACCACACACACACACACATCACCATCATCATCAACATCATCACCACACACACCATCATGGAGATGCGTTACGACGACCCCATCGTAAGTCAAAAATATCGGGTGCGTGAGTGAGTGGGTGAGTGAGTGGGTCAATGGTGCGTGAGTGAGTGGATGAATGAGTGAGTGGGTTAGTGGGTGAGTGAGTGGGTGAATGAGTGGGTGATTGAGTGGGTGAATGAGTGGGTGATTGAATGAGTGGGTGAATGAGTGAATGAGTGAGTGGGTGAATGGGTGGGTGAGTGGGTCAATGGGTGCGTGAGTGAGTGGATGAATGAGTGGGTTAGTGGGTGAGTGAGTGGGTGAATGAGTGGGTGATTGAGTGGGGTGAATGAGTGGGTGATTGAGTGGGTGAATGAGGTGGGTGAGTGAGTGGGTGAATGAGTTGGTGAGTGAGTGGGTGAGTGAGTGGGTGAGTGAGTGGGTGAATGAGTGGGTGAGTGAGTGTGTGAATGGGTGAGTGAGTGGGTCAATGGGTGCGTGAGTGAGTGGGTGAATGAGTGAGTGGATGAATGAGTGAGTGGGTTAGTGGGTGAGTGAGTGGGTCAATGGGTGCGTGAGTGGGTGAGAAAAACTGATGAACGGAATCGGACCGGGACGGGGTTTTCACGAGTTGTTTGGATGGAGTGGCAAGCAGCAAAGGAGCAACGCTGAATCCGCGACCCGCATCACCGGATGCCCCCGACTCTCACCAGGACAAGTTGACGTTCACAAGCAGCCATTCCCTCCTCGACAGCTTCACTGCTTTGGTGGCGGCCAACCTGCAGCAATGACCAGAGTGGTGAAGTATGGTCACCCCCCCCCCCCCCCACTCCACATTGACCAGAGTGGTGAAGTATGGTCACTCACCCCCCCCCCACTCCACATTGACCAGAGTGGTGAAGTATGGTCACCCCCCCCCACTCCACATTGACCAGAGTGGTGAAGTATGGTCACCCCCCCCCCCCACTCCACATTTACCAGAGTGGTGAAGTATGGTCACTCACCCCCCCCCCCCCACTCCACATTGACCAGAGTGGTGAAGTATGGTCACCCCCCCCCCCACATTGACCAGAGTGGTGAAGTATGGTCACCCCCCCCCACTCCACATTGACCAGAGTGGTGAAGTATGGTCACCCCCCCCCACATTGACCAGAGTGGTGAAGTATGGTCACCCCCCCCCACTCCACATTGACCAGAGTGGTGAAGTATGGTCACCACCCCCACTCCACATTGACCAGAGTGGTGAAGTATGATCACCCCCCCCCCCACTCCACATTGACCAGAGTGGTGAAGTATGGTCACCCCCCCCACTCCACATTGACCAGAGTGGTGAAGTATGGTCACCCCCCCCCCCACTCCACATTGACCAGAGTGGTGAAGTATGGTCACTCACCCCCCACTCCACATTGACCAGAGTGGTGAAGTATGGTCACTCACCCCCCCACTCCACATTGACCAGAGTGGTGAAGTATGGTCACCCCCCCCCCCACTCCACATTGACCAGAGTGGTGAAGTATGGTCACCCACCCCCCCCCACTCCACATTGACCAGAGTGGTGAAGTATGGTCACCCCCCCCCCACTCCACATTGACCAGAGTGGTGAAGTATGGTCACCACCCCCCCCCCCCCCCACTCCACAATGACCAGAGTGGTGAAGTATGGTCACCACCCCCCCCCCCACTCCACAATGACCAGAGTGGTGAAGAATGGTCACCCCCCCCCCCCCACTCCACATTGACCAGAGTGGTGAAGTATGGTCACTCACCCCCCACTTCACATTGACCAGAGTGGTGAAGTATGGTCACCACCCCCCACTTCACATTGACCAGAGTGGTGAAGTATGGTCACCACCCCCCACTTCACATTGACCAGAGTGGGGAAGTATGGTCACCACCCCCCCCCCACTCCACATTGACCAGAGTGGTGAAGTATGGTCACTCCCCCCCCCACTCCACATTGACCAGAGTGGTGAAGTATGGTCACCCCCCCCCACTCCACATTGCCCAGAGTGGGGAAGTATGGTCACCCCCCCCCCCCCACTGACCAGAGTGGTGAAGTATGGTCACCCCCCCCCCCCACTCCACATTGACCAGAGTGGTGAAGTATGGTCACTCACCCCCCCCACTCCACATTGACCAGAGTGGTGAAGTATGGTCACCCCCCCCCACTCCACATTGACCAGAGTGGTGAAGTATGGTCACTCACCCCCCCCACTCCACATTGACCAGAGTGGTGAAGTATGGTCACTCCCCCCCCCCACTCCACATTGACCAGAGTGGTGAAGTATGGTCACCCCCCCCCCCCACTCCACATTGACCAGAGTGGTGAAGTATGGTCACCCACCCCCCACTCCACATTGACCAGAGTGGTGAAGTATGGTCACCCCCCCCCCCCACCTCCACATTGACCAGAGTGGTGAAGTATGGTCACTCAACCCCCACTCCACATTGACCAGAGTGGTGAAGTATGGTCACCACCCCCCCCCCCCACCTCCACATTGACCAGAGTGGTGAAGTATGGTCACTCAACCCCCACTCCACATTGACCAGAGTGGTGAAGTATGGTCACCCCCCCCCCCACTCCACATTGACCAGAGTGGTGAAGTATGGTCACTCACCCCCCCCACTCCACATTGACCAGAGTGGTGAAGTATGGTCACCCCCCCCCCCACTCCACATTGACCAGAGTGGTGAAGTATGGTCACCACCCCCCCCCCCCACCTCCACATTGACCAGAGTGGTGAAGTATGGTCACTCAACCCCCACTCCACATTGACCAGAGTGGTGAAGTATGGTCACCCCCCCCCCACTCCACATTGACCAGAGTGGTGAAGTATGGTCACTCACCCCCCCCACTCCACATTGACCAGAGTGGTGAAGTATGGTCACCCCCCCCCGTACTTTGATAACAAAAATCGATCAGTTAACAAATGTTTTTGTTAAAAATGCGCCAATATCTTGGCAATATTGATACTTTAATAGCTTTGTGCGAGTTATAAATTGTAGAACTGTACAGGTGACGTGATGTTAACTTTATAAATAAAAACTTTGAGTAGCGTGAGGTAAAAGTTTGTGAGGGAAATGTTTATAAAAAATAACGATTAGGAATGGATAATGACATTTGTAACTTTATAAATTAGAACATTAATACGATGTATTATAAATCTATAAGTGATTAATTAGTATACTGTTGATATATAATTATATATACCGTGCTACTGTGCAAGTGTATCGTTATTAGTACATTCTGCATATAATTTGTAAGATTATAATGTAACTAATTAACTTAAATTAAAGAAATATACGAATACGAACAACGATATCGTCTTCAGTATTATAAACATGTTACATGCGAACACGCTTAATGTTAATACATTAATAGCGAGGATATCGTGAGGTAATATTAATAACTATGTAATGTAGAATAACACATCAATAGCATCATTGCGCTCGTCATCAACTGATTGACAGGTTGATGTATTTACAATAATAATTTTATGTTTATAATTAGACTTAGTCGCTATCAGCTCAAGTTTAGTATATTTGTGAGGTAAAAGTTTGTTTTACCAAATCGTCGCAAACTTTCCACGCCTTCTCAACACCTCAGGGTAATAGAACATGTTTGGTTTTCCCTCAAAATCGCTCTTAGTTAACAATAATAATTATCTCTAAAGTTTGGCGCCCTTCAGACGAGGGAAACTTTAAATCTGTGGCCGCGGCAATTCACGCTCCCACCGCTCTGCGCTGGCCAATATCTCATTAACATAATTTATGCGTCGCTGCGATGACGTCAGATCGCGTTACATTAACATAATATATGCGGTCGCTGCGATGACGTCAGACCGCATAAACATTAACATAATATATGCGGTCGCTGCGATGACGTCATATCGCGTATAACATTAACATAATATATGCGGTCGCTGCGATGACGTCATATCGCGTATAACATTAACATAATATATGCGGTCGCTGCGATGACGTCATACCGCATAAACATTAACATAATATATGCGGTCGCTGCGATGACGTCATATCGCGTATAACATTAGCATAATATATGCGGTCGCTGCGATGACGTCGTATCGCGTATAACATTAACATAATATATGCGGTCGCTGCGATGACGTCAGAACGCGTAATACATTAACATAGTCTATGTGGTCGCCGCGATGACGTCACGGAGCACGCATTCTTTAACATAATATATGCGGTCGCTGCGATGACGTCATATTGAGTAAAAATTAACATAGTTTATGTAATCGCCTCGATGACGACAGGGTCGCCGATGGCATTAACAGTGGAGTCCCCGCGATGACGTCACGGGCTGCACATCTCATTAGCATTACATTTACAGTCGCCGCGATGTCGTCACGAAACTTCATTAACATAATATATGTGCGATCGCTGTGATGACGCGTGTGAGCCGCGTATCTCATTGGCTGCCGTGATGACGTCGCGAGCGGCGAGGGCCAATCGAAAGTGAGCAGCCATTGGCCAATCCGTTCACCAATCGGATGCGTCGGTGGTACGGGCAGGGGGGCGGGGCTAAGGGGGGGGGGGGTTTGGGGGATTAGTCACGTGACCCCCCCCCCCCCAATTTACACCCTGTGACCAGAATGGTGAAGTATGGTCAAAACCAAGACTCACGAACACGACAGCAGTGCAAAGTGCGGGCAAGGGAAACACTAATCACTTTCAAATAGATTAACAACGAAAACCAACCTCTTGTTTCTATCTTAGAGACCCAAAGACACCCACAGAGACCCATAGACACCCACAGAGACACCCACAGAGACCCATATACACCCACAGAGACACCCACAGAGACCCACAGACACCCACAGAGACCCACAGACACCCACAGAGACACCCACAGAGACCCATAGACACCCACAGAGACCCACAGACACCCACAGAGACACCCACAGAGACCCACAGACACCCACAGAGACACCCACAGAGACCCATATACACCCACAGAGACACCCACAGAGACCCATAGACACCCACAGAGACCCACAGACACCCACAGAGACCCACAGACACCCACAGAGACACCCACAGAGACCCACAGACACCCACAGAGACACCCACAGAGACCCACAGACACCCACAGAGACACCCACAGAGACCCATAGACACCCACAGAGATACCCACAGAGACCCACAGACACCCATAGAGACCCATACAGAGACACCCACAGAGACCCATAGATACCCACAGACACCCACAGAGACCCACAGACACCCATAGAGACCCATACAGAGACACCCACAGAGACCCATAGATACCCACAGACACCCACAGAGACCCATAGACACCCACAGAGACCCATACAGACACCCACAGAGACCCATAGACACCCACAGAGATACCCACAGACACCCACAGAGACCCATAGATACCCACAGACACCCACAGACACCCATAGAGACCCATACAGAGACACCCACAGAGACCCATAGATACCCACAGACACCCATAGACACCCACAGAGACCCATACAGACACCCACAGAGACCCATAGACACCCACAGAGATACCCACAGAGACCCATAGATACCCACAGACACCCACAGAGACCCACAGACACCCATAGAGACCCATACAGAGACACCCACAGAGACCCATAGATACCCACAGACACCCACAGAGACCCATACAGACACCCACAGAGACCCATAGACACCCACAGAGATACCCACAGAGACCCATAGATACCCACAGACACCCACAGAGACCCACAGACACCCATAGAGACCCATACAGAGACACCCACAGAGACCCATAGATACCCACAGACACCCACAGAGACCCATAGACACCCACAGAGACCCATACAGACACCCACAGAGACCCATAGACATCCACAGAGATACCCACAGACACCCACAGAGACCCATAGATACCCACAGACACCCACAGAGACCCACAGACACCCATAGAGACCCATACAGAGACACCCACAGAGACCCATAGACACCCACAGAGACACCCACAGACACCCACAGAGACACCCACAGACACCCACAGAGACCCATACATAGACACCCACATAGACCTAGCTCCGTACTACAACAAACAAACATGGCCACACCAAACAAACGCTTTCGAAATCACCAAAATGAAGCCATCGTCACCGTCTCCATCATCGTCACCGTCTCCATGATCCAGCAGTGGACGTGTTTGACCATAGCCTGCAAGGTGACGATGGTCAACCACCCTGGGTTGGACCCCGACCCCGAAACGTCGCCTCCGAGACCCCCATGGAGGCCCCGCGTGGCCTGTACGAGCGAGGGTGGTGGTGGTGCGGGGGGTGGCAGCTGCCACCAGGGGCCGCTGCAGGCCACGTCCGCTCGCTGTGGGAAGAAATAAAATTAAATATTAACAGAGGACGACGTTTCGGTGGCGATAAAAGCAACCGTCAGCAGGAACAAACGAATGAGAAAAGAAACAGAAAACGTTGCAGCCGCGAAAGCTTCGAATCTCCGCTGGAGGCGTCATCGTGGTCGTGTTTGAGATGTCGTGGAAGTGGAGAAGGCTGTGTCGTCAATCCGCGCCACCCTCCACCACCCGACACGGGCAGGTCACGTGGGCACGCAGCGCTCGTCACGTGGACAGAGCGTGCTGCCGATTCGATACCAGTACAGCACTCGTGTAGTGTAGTGTGTAGTGTATAGTGTAGTGTGTAGTGTAGTGTATAGTGTAGTGTGTAGTGTAGTGTGTAGTGTAGTGTGTAGTGTAGTGTATAGTGTAGTGTGTAGTGTAGTGTGTAGTGTAGTGTGTAGTGTAGTGTGTAGTGTAGTGTATAGTGTAGTGTATAGTGTAGTGTGTAGTGTAGTGTGTAGTGTAGTGTGTAGTGTAGTGTATAGTGTAGTGTGTAGTGTAGTGTGTAGTGTAGTGTATAGTGTAGTGTATAGTGTAGTGTGTAGTGTAGTGTGTAGTGTAGTGTGTAGTGTAGTGTATAGTGTAGTGTGTAGTGTAGTGTGTAATGTAGTGTATAGTGTAGTGTGTAGTGTAGTGTATAGTGTAGTGTATAGTGTAGTGTGTAGTGTAGTGTATAGTGTAGTGTGTAGTGTAGTGTATAGTGTAGTGTATAGTGTAGTGTATCACCACCACCATATGATGATGGTGATGATGATGGTGGTGATGATGGTGATGGTGGTGATGATGATGGTGATGATGATGGTGGTGGTGATGATGGTGATGATGGTGATGGTGGTGATGATGGTGGTGATGATGATGATGGTGGTGATGATGATGATGGTGGTGATGATGATGGTGGTGATGATGATGATGGTGGTGATGATGATGATGATGGTGATGATGATGATGGTGGTGATGATGATGATGGTGGTGATGATGATGATGGTGGTGATGATGATAATGGTGGTGATGATGATGGTGGTGGTGATGATGGTGATGATGATGATGGTGGTGATGATGGTGATGGTGGTGATGATGATGGTGATGATGGTGATGATGGTGATGATGATGGTGATGATGATGGTGGTGATGATGATGATGGTGATGATGATGGTGATGATGATGGTGATGATGATGGTGATGATGATGATGGTGATGATGATGATGGTGATGATGATGGTGATGATGATGGTGATGATGATGGTGATGATGATGGTGATGATGATGGTGATGATGATGGTGATGTGTGTTGTGCTCTGCGGCTTTTGGGAAACTCCGGGACTTTCCCTGCGCTGGCGACGATGACAGCGCCAGACCTGAGTGGGGCGAGTGGGCTGGGAGCATGTGACGGTGTGTGTCAGTGTGTGTCAGTGTGTGTGTCTGTGTGTGTCAGTGTGTGTCAGTGTGTGTGTGTCAGTGTGTGTCTGTGTGTGTCAGTGTGTGTGTGTGTGTCAGTGTGTGTGTGTCTGTGTGTGTCAGTCTGTGTGTGTCAGTGTGTGTCTGTGTGTGTGTCTGTGTGTGTCAGTGTGTGTGTGTCAGTGTGTGTCTGTGTGTGTGTCTGTGTGTGTGTGTCTGTGTGTGTGTCAGTCTGTGTGTGTCAGTGTGTGTCTGTGTGTGTGTCTGTGTGTCAGTGTGTGTGTGTCAGTGTGTGTCTGTGTGTGTCAGTGTGTGTGTGTGTGTCTGTGTGTGTGTCAGTGTGTGTGTCAGTGTATGTCTGTGTCTGTGTGTCAGTGTGTGTCAGTGTGTGTGTGTCAGTGTGTGTGTGTCAGTGTGTGTCTGTGTGTGTGTGTCAGTGTGTGTCAGTGTGTGTATCGGTGCTAACAGCACTTGCCCCAACAGTCTACTCACGCTATACAGGGGACCTTTGTCTGTGTGTGTGAGAGAGTGTGTGTGGGTGGGTGGGATATGCGAGGGATGCCAGAACTCTAGGGGATTTCCCAAAGACTTGTGTGTCGGTGTGTGTGTCGTCTGTGTGTGTGTCGTCTGTGTGTCGGTGTGTGTCGTCTGTGTGTGTGTCGGTGTGTGTGTGTGTCGGTGTGTGTGTGTGTCGTCTGTGTGTCGGTGTGTGTGTCGGTGTGTGTGTGTCTGTGTGTCGGGGAGTGTGTCGTGTGCGTGTGTTGGTGTGTGTGTTTGGTGTGTGTGTGTCGGTGTGTGTGTCGTCTGTGTGTCGGTGTGTGTGTCGTGTATGTGTGTTTACAGGGAAGGCGTGTTGGTTTAAGGGGGTGTGTTTGTCGGTGTGGGTGTTGGAGTTTCTGTTGGTGTGTGTGTGTTTGGTGTGTGTGTATTTGGTGTGGGTGTATGTTGGTGTTTGTGTGTTTGTTCTGTGTGTGTGTTGGGGTTGTGTGTGTGTTTGGTGAGTGTGCGTGTTGGGGTTGGTGTGTGTGTGTTTGGGTGTGTGTCTGTGTTGTGTTTGGTGTGTGTGTGTTGGGGTTGGTGTGTGTGTTTGGTGTGTGTGTGTTGGTGTGTGTGTGTTGGTGTGTGTGTGTTGGGGTGTGTGTGTGTTTGGTGTGTGTGTTGGGGTGTGTATCTGTGTATGTGTCTGTGTGTGTGTTGGTGTGTGTGTGTGTTGGGGTTGGTGTGTGTGTGTGTTGGTGTGTGTGTTGGGGAATGTGTGAGTGTGTGTGTGTGTCTGTGTGTGTGTCTGTGTGTGTGTTGGTGTGTGTGTTGGGGTTGGTGTGTGTGTGTGTTTGGTGTGTGTGTGTTGGGGAATGTGCGAGTGTGTGTCTGTGTGTGGGGAGCGGTGGTGTAGTGGTTAGCGCTACGCTGCGCTACGAACCCGCCGACCCGATGTAAACATCGCCGGCACTGGGGAGACAAAGGCGGCCGGGCGTGGTGCTGGCCACCCACCCCTACTCGCTAACAGCACTTGCCCCTACAGCCCGTTAGAGGCTACACGGGGACCTTTGTCTCTGTTGGGGGCACGCAGATATGTGCTGTCAGTAGCGAGGAGCAGCGCCACCTTTAGACACGCAGACAAAGGTCCCCCGTGTAGCCTCCAACGGACTGTGGGGGCAAGTGCTGCTAGCGAGTACAGGAGGAGGTCACGGGGCAGACCCAGCAGGTGCCATGGGTTGACTGCTGTGCCAGGCTAGGTGCAGGAGGAGGAGGTCATGGGACAGACCCAGCAGGTGTCATGGGTTGACTGCTGTGCCAGGCTAGGTGCAGGAGGAGGTCACGGGACAGACACAGCAGGTGCCGTGGGTTGACTGCTGTGCCAGGCTAGGTGCAGGAGGAGGTCACGGGACAGACCCAGCAGGTGGCATGGGTTGACTGCTGTGCCAGGCTAGGTGCAGGAGGAGGTCACGGGACAGACCCAGCAGGTGCCGTGGGTTGACTGCTGTGCCAGGCTAGGTGCAGGAGGAGGAAGTCACGGAACAGACCCAGCAGGTGCCGTGGGTTGACTGCTGTGCCAGGCTAGGTGCAGGAGGAGGAGGTCACGGAACAGACCCAGCAAGTGCCGTGGGTTGACTGCTGTGCCAGGCTAGGTGCAGGAGGTCACGGGACAGACCCAGCAGGTGCCATGGGTTGACTGCTGTGCCAGGCTAGGTGCAGGAAAAGGTCACGGGACAGACCCAGCGGGTGCCATGGGTTGACTGCTGTGCCAGGCTAGGTACAGGAGGAGGTCACGGGACAGACCCTGCAGGTGCCATGGGTTGTGCTGCTGTGCCAGGCTAGGTGCAGGAGGAGGTCACGGGGCAGACCCAGCATGTGCCATGGGTTGACTCCTGTGCCAGGCTAGGTGCAGGAGGAGGTCACGGGGCAGACCCAGAAGGTGCTGTGGGTTGACTGCTGTGCCAGGCTAGGTGCAAGAGGAGGTCACGGGGCAGACCCAGCAGGTGCCGTGGGTTGACTGCTGTGCCAGGCTAGGTGCAGGAGGAGGTCACGGGACAGATCCAGATGCCACGAGTTGACTGATTGAGATGACTGGCTGATGCACCACCTGTGCCCCCTTCTGTGCCAACTTGCTGTGCTTTAGCCACCCGGCGCTCCGCTCGTTGTTGTGAGCGTCGCTCCTCCGCCCTCCGTTGTTGTTGGAGGGCGACTGCCTCCAACTGCCCAGTAGCGTCCTTCACGAGCCTCCTCCACAGAGGCCGATCTTGACACCGCTGGTACCAGTCATCGGCAAGTCCACTCAGCTCCACGTCCTCCTGTACCACATCACTCCATCTCTTCTCTAGCCCGTGTCACCCACCCACTCACCCACTCACTCACCCACTCACTCGCCCATCACTCCCCCACTCACTCGCCCATCACTCAATCTCTTCTCCAGTTTGGGGCATGCCGTGGCTGGGCATGCGGGCTCCGTGACCCACAAAGCCAGACACAGATACACAATACAGACACGCACACACAGACAGACACACACAGACACACACACAGACACACAGACACACACAGACACACACACACAGACACACAGACACACAGACACACACACAGACACACAGACAGAGACACGCACACACAGACACGCACATGCACAGCTTCCTCTCTACAATGTGCAAGTCCGGTTTGTGCTGCTCATACCTGCAGCGTTCCCACGATCATGCAAGCGTGAATATATACACACAGATACACACACACAGATACACATACACACACACAGATACACACACACACAGATACACACAGATACACACACAGATACACACACACAGATACACATACACACACACAGATACACACACACACACAGATACACACACAGATACACACACAGATACACACACACAGACACACACACAGACACAGATACACACACAGATACACACACAGAGATACACACACACACAGATACACACACAGATACACACACAGATACACACACAGATACACACACACAGACACACACACAGACACAGATACACACACATACACACACACAGATACACACACACAGATACACACACAGATACACACACAGATACACACACAGATACACACACACAGATACACACACATATATATACACACAGAGATACACACACACAGATACACACACAGAGATACACAGAGTGAGTGGGTGAATGAATGAGTGGGTGAGTGAGTGGCTGAGTGAGTGGGTGAGTGTCTGAGTGAGTGGCTGAGTGAGTGGCTGAGTGAGTGGCTGAGTGAGTGAGTGGGTGAGTGGCTGAGTGAGTGGCTGAGTGAGTGAGTGGTAGAGTGAGTGAGTGGGTGAGTGAGTGGCTGAGTAATTGTCTGAGTGGGTGAGTGAGTGGCTGCATGAGTGAGTGGGTAGGTGAGTGGCTGAGTGAGCGAGTGAGTGAGTGGCTGCATGAGTGAGTAGGTGAGTGAGTGGCTGGGTGAGTGAGTGGCTGCATGAGTGAGTGGCTGAGTGAGTGAGTGGGTGAGTGAGTGACTGCATGAGTGAGTGGGTGAGTGAGTGAGTGGCTGCATGAGTGAGTGGGTGAATGAGTGAGTGGCTGAGTGAGTGAGTGGCTGAGTGAGTGAGTGGCTGAGTGAGTGGGTGAGTGAGTGGCTGAGTGAGTGGCTGAGTGAGTGAGTGGCTGAGTGAGTGGGTGAGTGGCTGAGTGACTGAGTGAGTGTTTAGGTGATTGACAAATGTGTTGAGTGGTGTGTTAATAATATAATTAGTGGTGGCATTATCTAACCAGTGGGCGGGGCTAGTCTAACGGCTGGGCGGGGCTTGCATAATGAGGGGGGTGGCTTCTCGGTTGTGGTCACGTGGTTTCTGAGAATCGTTCCGTTGAAAAACTGACGCCCACTCAGAGAGGGTGGGAGAGGGGGTAGAGACACACACACAGTGACATACACACACACAGACACACAGACACACACAGAGTGTCACACACAGTGACATACACACACACAGTGTGTCACACACAGTGACATACACACAGACACACACAGTGACACACACACAGAGAGACATACACACAGTGACATACACACAGACACACACACAGAGTGGCATACACACAGACACACACAGTGTGTCACACACAGTGTGTCACACACAGTGTGTCACACACAGTGTGTCACACACACAGACACACACATAGAGACACAGTGATACACACACACAGTGACATACACACACACAGACACACACAGACACAGTGACACACACACACACAGAGACATACACACAGAGTGACATACACACACAGTGTCACACACAGTGTCACACAGACAGACAGTGTGTCACACACACAGAGACACACACACCGACACACACACACAGACAGAGTGACACACACACAGAGACATTGTGACACACACACACACAGACAGTGACACACAGACACACAGAGACACAAAGTGTCACACACAGAGACACACAGACACACAGTGCCACACACAGTGTCACACACACACACAGACACACACAGAGACACAGACACACACACACAGATACACAGTGTCACACACAGTGTCACACACACACATACACACAGACACACACACAGTGTCACACACAGAGAGTCACACACACACAGACTCACAGGGAGAGAGGGAGATAGGGAGGGAGAGAGGGAGGGAGCGATCCCCCACACCCCACACACACACCCACACACTCTCTACGCACTACACACACACTACACACACTATACACACACACTATAAACACACACGCGCTATAAACACACGCGCACTCTCACTCTGCCCAGCACTGCACGCACGAGGCGAGCGAGGCGAGAGCTCCAGAGAATCTCCACTGCACTCAGAGGTACGATGCCGTACACACCACACATACACCTACACACACACACCTACACACACACCTACACACACCTACACACACACCTACACACACCTACACACACCACACATACACCTACACACACCTACACACACCTACACACACACCTACACACACACCTACACACACCTACACACACACCTACACACACACCTACACACACCTACACACACCTACACACACACCTACACACACACCTACACACACCTACACACACACCTA
Organism: Lethenteron reissneri; assembly: GCF_015708825.2. Lineage (NCBI taxonomy): Eukaryota > Metazoa > Chordata > Hyperoartia > Petromyzontiformes > Petromyzontidae > Lethenteron > Lethenteron reissneri. The sequence goes on from NW_026891376.1 coordinate 4,160,025, forward strand.
CACACACACCTACACACACCTACACATACACACCTACACACACACCTACACACACACCTACACACACACCTACACACACCTACACACACACCTACACACACACCTACACACACACCTACACACACACCTACACACACACCTACACACACACCTACACACACACACACCTACACACACCTACACACACACACCTACACACACACACCTACACACCTACACACACACCTACACACACACCTACACACACACACCTACACACACACACCTACACGCACACACCTACACGCACACACCTACACACCACACACCACACATACACACACACACACACACCTACACACACAAACCTACACACCTACCTACACACACCTACACACACACACCTACACACACACACCTAAACACACACGCACCTACACACATACACCTAAACACACCTACACACACACACACCTACACACACACACCTACACACACACACACCTACACACACACACCTACACAAACACACCTACACACCCACCTACACAAACACACACACACACACCTACACACACACACCTACACACACACCTACACACACACACCACACACACCTACACACACACCTACACACACGCACACCTACACATACCTACACACACACCTACACACACCTACATACACACACACACACCTACACACACACCTACACACATACACACACACCTACACACACCTGGTCTTCACCTGAGGACGGCTGCTTGCGTTGTGGCCGAAACGTCGTGAGAATTATTTTATTATGTTTTATTTTTATTATTTTATTACTTCCCTTCTACGTGACTTTACCGACAGAACCAAGAAGATCATCAGCTTACTAATAGGGGTTTTTCCCCTTTTTTCTGGCAACAAAACTGACACCTTTTGCAAGGATTCATGCTTACATTAACCACAATGCTTGCAGTCAAATGCAAACAAAAAACTGATTGGTCCACACCAGAGACAGCTTTCTTTAGAGCCTAGTCTCATATGGTGTTCGCCCAGATGACGCCAAAAGGCGCACAGTTCAAAGACAGCGCACTACCAGAGTAATGAGAGCTCGGGGTGAGCAGCTACATCATGGGACCTCCTTTGCCAGTACCAACATACACTAACAGGGGTTTTCCCCTTTTTCTGGCAACAAAACTGACACCTTTTGCAAGGAATCATGTTTACATTAACCACTATACTTGCAGTCAATTGCAAACAAAAAACAATACTCTGATAAAAAAAAAATTTTGTTTGCATTTGACTGCAAGTATAGTGGTCAATGTTAGCATGAATCCTTGCAATAAGTGTCAGTTTTGTTGCCAGAAAAAAGGGGAACCCCCTATTAGTGTCTGTTGGTACCGGCAGAGGAGGTCTCATGATAATCAGCATCTTCTTCTCCTCCTACAGATAGAAGGCAAAGTCGTGAGTACGTGCGTCTGGTCTCAATGTTTAGCGGACTTCCCGACATGCGACAAACTTGAAATTTGCCTCGTGGGTACTTTCCAGACTGTACACCGTGCAAACATGATGAAAACAAAAGATTTCTGTATTTTTTTGGGGGGGGGGAGCTCAATAATGCATCGATTTTTTTGCACGGCAAGTGAGCCGTGACGTCACGTCTGTCACGTGACCCGCGCGTGTGGAAGCGTGACGCGTTGTAGTGTAGCAGGTAGTGTAGTAGTGTAGTGGTTGTAGTGTAGCAGGTAGTGTAGTAGTGTAGTGGTTGTAGTGTAGCAGGTAGTGTAGTAGTGTAGTGGTTGTAGTGTAGTGGGTAGTGTAGTAGTGTAGTGGTTGTAGTGTAGCAGGTAGTGTAGTAGTGTAGTGGTTGTAGTGTAGCAGGTAGTGTAGTAGTGTAGTGGTTGTAGTGTAGTGGGTAGTGTAGTAGTGTAGTGGTTGTAGTGTAGTGGGTAGTGTAGTAGTGTAGTGGTTGTAGTGTAGTGGGTAGTGTAGTAGTGTAGTGGTTGTAGTGTAGCAGGTAATGTAGTAGTGTAGTGGTTGTAGTGTAGCAGGTAGTGTAGTAGTGTAGTGGTTGTAGTGTAGTGGGTAGTGTAGTAGTGTAGTGGTTGTAGTGTAGTGGGTAGTGTAGTAGTGTAGTGGTTGTAGTGTAGCAGGTAATGTAGTAGTGTAGTGGTTGTAGTGTAGCAGGTAGTGTAGTAGTGTAGTGGTTGTAGTGTAGCAGGTAGTGTAGTAGTGTAGTAGTGTAGTGTAGTGGGTAGTGTAGTAGTGTAGTGGTTGTAGTGTAGTGGGTAGTGTAGTAGTGTAGTGGTTGTAGTGTAGTGGGTAGTGTAGTAGTGTAGTGGTTGTAGTGTAGTGGGTAGTGTAGTAGTGTAGTGGTTGTAGTGTAGCAGGTAGTGTAGTAGTGTAGTGGTTGTAGTGTAGCAGGTAGTGTAGTGGTTGTAGTGTAGTGGGTAGTGTAGTAGTGTAGTGGTTGTAGTGTAGTGGGTAGTGTAGTAGTGTAGTGGTTGTAGTGTAACAGGTAGTGTAGTAGTGTAGTGGTTGTAGTGTAACAGGTAGTGTAGTAGTGTAGTGGTTGTAGTGTAGTGGGTAGTGTAATAGTGTAGTGTAGCAGGTAGTGTAGTAGTGTAGTAGTGTAGTAGTGTAGTGTAATAGTGTAGTGTAGCAGGTAGTGTAGTGGTTGTAGTGTAGTGGGTAGTGTAGTGGGTAGTGTAGCAGGTAGTGTAGTGGTTGTAGTGGTTAGCGGTCAGCGCTACGAAGCCGGCGACCCGAGTTCGATTCCCGCTCACGGCCACCACCGGTGACGATTACTTCAACCGCTCCTGGGCCTCCCCTAGGTCGTACTATACCGCGTACCATGTACCGCGTACCGTGTACCGTACCGCGTACCGTACCGCGTACCGTGTACCGCGTACCATGTACCGCGTACCGTGTACCATACCGTGTACCGTACCGTGTACCGTACCACGTACCGTGCCGTGTACCGTACCGCGTACCATACCGTGTACCATACCGCGTACCATACCGCGTACCATACCGCGTACCGTACCGCGTACCATAACGCGTACCGTACCGCATACCATACCGTGTACCATACCGCGTACCATACCGTGTACCATACCGCGTACCATACCGCGTACCATACCGTGTACCATACCGTGTACCATACCGCGTACCATACCGCGTACCATACCGCGTACCGTACCGCGTACCATACCACGTACCGTGCCGTGTACAGAAGCAGTTCACTGTCGACCTCTCACCGACCGCGTCGCGAACCTCCCCCCCCCCCCCCCCCCCAGGCGGACAGACGAAGGCCGCCACGTGACCATGAGGGCCTCCTCCACCTCCTCCACCTCCACCACCTCCACCACCTCGTCCACCACCTCGTCCACCTCGTCGTCGAGGCGGCGAGGCCGCAAGGGCCTCAAGGCGTGGCTGCTGGAGCAGGTGGACTGCGGCCGCTACCCCGGCCTGCGCTGGGAGGAGGGCGCCGGGCGGCAGCTGTTCCGCCTGCCGTGGAAGCACGCCTCCAAGCACGACTACACGCACGCAGACTCGGCGCTCTTCAGGGTGAGGGGGCGGGGGGGCACGGTCAGAGTGGGGGGGGCCCACGGTCACGGTCGGAGTGGGGGGGGCCCACTGGCACGGTCGGAGTGGGGGGCCTGGGCTCTCTCATCATCATCATCATCACGGTGGCGAGGAGATGTTGACTTCCTCGCCTGGTCTACAGGAGGTCTATGTGGAGTCTGCATATCTCATCATCATCATCATCACGGTGGCGAGGAGATGTTGACTACCTCGCCTGGTCTACAGGAGGTCTATGTGGAGTCTGCATCTCTCATCATCATCATCATCACGGTGGCTAGGAGATGTTGACTACCTCGCCTGGTCTACAGGAGGTCTACGTGGAGTCTGCGTCTCTCTCATCATCATCACGGTGGCTAGGAGATGTTGACTACCTCGCCTGGTCTACAGGAGGTCTATGTGGAGTCTGTGTCTCTCTCTCATCATCATCATCAGGGTGGCTAGGAGATGTTGACTACCTCGCCTGGTCTACAGGAGGTCTATGTGGAGTCTGCATATCTCATCATCATCATCACGGTGGCGAGGAGATGTTGACTACCTCGCCTGGTCTACAGGAGGTCTATGTGGAGTCTGCATCTCTCATCATCATCATCATCATCACGGTGGCTAGGAGATGTTGACTACCTCGCCTGGTCTACAGGAGGTCTACGTGGAGTCTGCGTCTCTCTCATCATCATCACGGTGGCTAGGAGATGTTGACTACCTCGCCTGGTCTACAGGAGGTCTATGTGGAGTCTGTGTCTCTCTCTCATCATCATCATCAGGGTGGCTAGGAGATGTTGACTACCTCGCCTGGTCTACAGGAGGTCTACGTGGAGTCTGCATATCTCATCATCATCATCACGGTGGCTAGGAGATGTTGACTACCTCGCCTGGTCTACAGGAGGTCTACGTGGAGTCTGCGTCTCTCTCATCATCATCACGGTGGCTAGGAGATGTTGACTACCTCGCCTGGTCTACAGGAGGTCTATGTGGAGTCTGTGTCTCTCTCTCATCATCATCATCAGGGTGGCTAGGAGATGTTGACTACCTCGCCTGGTCTACAGGAGGTCTATGTGGAGTCTGCATATCTCATCATCATCATCACGGTGGCGAGGAGATGTTGACTACCTCGCCTGGTCTACAGGAGGTCTACGTGGAGTCTGCGTCTCTCTCATCATCATCACGGTGGCTAGGAGATGTTGACTACCTCGCCTGGTCTACAGGAGGTCTACGTGGAGTCTGCGTCTCTCATCATCATCATCATCACGGTGGCGAGGAGATGTTGACTACCTCGCCTGGTCTACAGGAGGTCTATGTGGAGTCTACATCTCTCTCTCATCATCATCGTCATCATCACGGTTTAGAATCAACTCCTTCACACGTTCACGGCGTTTGGCTGCTGCACGACGTTTGCACGAGACCATGACGATGATGACGATGATGACGATGATGACGATGATGACGATGATGACGATGATGACGATGATGACGATGATGAGCTGCTGTCGTGTGTGACGGGCAGGAGGCTTCTGACGAAGCCCTACAGAGCTCAGTGGGCCTCGCCTGTTACCTAGAACATAGTTGAGTTAATACTGAACTCATCATCCTCCTCCTCCTCTCCCTCCTCCACCTCCTCCACCTCCTCCACCTCCTCCTCCTCCACCCCCTCCTCCACCTCCTCCTCCTCCACCTCCTCCCCCTCCTCCACCTCCTCCACCTCCTCATCCTCCTCCTCCTCCACCTCCTCCCCCTCCTCCCCCTCTCCCTCCCCCTCCTCCCCCACTAGGCGTGGGCCGAGCACAAGGGCCGTTTCCGTGCCGGGGTGGACAAGCCGGACCCGCCGGGGTGGAAGACGCGTCTCCGCTGCGCCATGAACAAGAGCCGCGACTTCGTGGAGGAGCCCAACCGGGGCCAGGCCGACATCAGCCACCCCTACAAGGTGTACCGCGTGCTCAGCCAGCGGTCCGCACCACCCCCCACGCGTGAGTCACTCACTCAGTCAGTCACTCAGTCAGTCAGTCAGTCACTCAGTCACTCACTCAGTCACTCCGTCACTCACTCACTCAGTCAGCCACCCCTACAAAGTGTACTGCGTGCTCAGCGAGCGCGCCGCACCACCCCCATGCGTGAGTCGGCCAGCCGCTCACTCCGTCGCTAGCACAGTCAGTCACTCAGTCAGTCAGTCACTCAGTCACTTGCTCAGTCACTCAGTCAGTCGCTCACTCAGTCACTTGCTCAGTCACTCAGTCAGTCGCTCACTCAGTCACTTGCTCAGTCGCTGAGTCAGTCACTCACTCACTCACTCAGTCAGTCAGTCGCTCGCTCAGTCGCTCAGTCAGCCAGTTGCTTACTCAGCCATCCGCCCACCCATCCACCCACCGACTCACCCACCCACTTTCACTCACTCATCCACTGGCCCATTCAACCACCCAGCCACCCATCTACCCACTCACCTATCCACCAACCCACCCACTCCTCTCACTCACCCACCAATCCACCCACCCACTCACCCATATACTCACCCACTCACTCACCTACCCACCTATCCACCCACTCATTCATCCAACCACCCAATCACCCACCTACTCACCCACTCACTCACCCACCCACTTTCACCCACCCACCCAATCACCCACCCACTCACTCACCCACCCACCCACTCACTCACTCACCCACCCACCCACTCACTCACTCACCCACTCTCCCACCCACCTACTCACCCACTCACTCACCCACCCACCCACTCACTCACCCACCCACTCACCCACCCACCCACTCTCACCCACCCACCCACTCACTCACTCACCCACTCACCCACTCACCCACCCACCCACTCACCCACCCACCCACCCACCCACTCACTCACTCACACACACACCCACCCACTCACCCACTCACTCACACACCCACTCACTCACACACCCACCCACCCATCCACCCACCCACTCACTCACTCACACACCCACCCACTCACCCACTCACTCACTCACCCACTCACCCACCCACCCACTTACCCACCCACCCACTCACCCACACCACCCACCCACCCACCCACCCACTCACCCACCCACCCACTCACCCACCCACCCACCCACCCACCCACTCACCCACCCACCCACCCACTCACTCACTCACTCACACACCCACCCACCCACTCACCCACCCACCCACCCACCCACTCACCCACTCACCCACTCACTCACCCACTCACCCACCCACCCACCCACTCACTCACCCACTCACCCACCCACCCACCCACTCACTCACTCACTCACCCACTCACCCACTCACTCACTCACCCACCCACTCACTCACTCACCCACTCACTCACCAACTCACTCACCCACTCACCCACCCACCCACCCACTCACCCACCCACTCACTCACCCACTCACCCACCACCCACCCACCCACTCACCCACCCACTCACTCACTCACTCACCCACTCACCCACTCACTCACTCACCCACCCACTCACTCACCCACTCACCCCCCACTCACCCACCCACCCACTCACCCACCTCACCCACTCACTCACCCACTCCACTCACCCACATCACTCAACTCACTCCCACCCACCCACTCACCCAATCACTCACCCAATCACTCACCCACCACCCAACACCCCTCATCCACACCACCCACTCACCCACCCCACACCATCCACACCACTCACTCACTCACCCACCCACTCACTCACTCACGTCACTCACCCTTTCCACCCACTACACTACCACCCACCCACTCACTCACTCACTCACCACACCCACTCACCCACCCACCCACCCCCCACCACTCACCCCACTACCCACCCATCACCACTCACCCACCCACCCTCCCACTCACCTCACGCCACCCACCCACTCACCCACCTACCCACCCACTTCCTCACCCACCCACTCCTCCACCCTCACTCCACCCACCCACCATCAACCCACCCCCTCACCCACCACTCATCCCACTCACCCACTCACCTCACTCACCCCTCACTTCACCCACACACCCATCACTCACCTCACCCACTCACTCACCCCACCCACCCACTCACCACTCACCCACCCCACTCACCCACCCACCCACCCACTCACCCACTCACCCACCCACCCACTCACCCACCCACCCACTCACTCACTCACATCACCCACTCACCCACTCACCCACTCACCCACCCACCCACTCACCCACCACCCCACTCACTCAACTCACTCACCCACCCACCCCACTCACCCACCCACCCACCCACTCACCCCTCACCCACCCACCCACCGTCCACCTTTGTCTCTCTGCAGCTGCTGTGGTGAGCTCACCCTGCGGCTCCCTCGACTCACACGAGGAGGACAAGGACACCGACAATGGCCGCCCCCGCCCTGCACGTGTGAGTGACCTTGTTCAGGCTGAGCGGACCTAGAGGCGACCCGGTTTAACACAGCATGTGGGTCTCTGTGTGATGAGTCTATGGGTCTCTGTGTGGTGAGTATGTGGGTCTCTGTGTGGTGAGTCTATGGGTCTCTGTGTGGTGAGTCTGTGGGTCTCTGTGTGGTGAGTCTGTGGGTCTCTGTGTGGTGAGTCTGTGGGTCTCTGTGTGGTGAGTCTGTGGGTCTCTGTGTGGTGAGTCTGTGGGTCTCTGTGTGGTGAGTCTGTGGGTCTCTGTGTGGTGAGTCTATGGGTCTCTGTGTGGTGAGTCTATGGGTCTCTGTGTGGTGAGTCTGTGGGTCTCTGTGTGATGAGTCTGTGGGTTTTCTGTGTTGTGAGTCTGTGGGTCTCTGTGTGGTGAGTCTATGGGTCTCTGTGTGGTGAGTCTGTGGGTCTCTGTGTGATGAGTCTGTGGGTTTCTGTGTTGTGAGTCTGTGGGTCTCTGTGTGGTGAGTCTATGGGTCTCTGTGTGGTGAGTCTGTGGGTCTCTGTGTGGTGAGTCTGTGGGTCTCTGTGTGGTGAGTCTGTGGGTCTCTGTGTGGTGAGTCTGTGGGTCTCTGTGTGGTGAGTCTGTGGGTCTCTGTGTGGTGAGTCTATGGGTCTCTGTGTTGTGAGTCTGTGGGTCTCTGTGTGGTGAGTCTGTGGGTCTCTGTGTGGTGAGTCTGTGGGTCTCTCTGTGATGAGTCTGTGGGTCTCTGTGTGGTGAGTCTGTGGGTCTCTGTGTGGTGAGTCTGTGGGTCTCTGTGTGGTGAGTCTGTGGGTCTCTGTGTGGTGAGTCTGTGGGTCTCTGTGTGGTGAGTCTGTGGGTCTCTCTGTGATGAATCTGTGGGTCTCTGTGTGGTGAGTCTGTGGGTCTCTCTGTGATGAATCTGTGGGTCTCTGTGTGGTGAGTCTGTGGGTCTCTGTGTGGTGAGTCTGTGGGTCTCTGTGTGGTGAGTCTGTGGGTCTCTCTGTGATGAATCTGTGGGTCTCTGTGTGGTGAGTCTGTGGGTCTCTCTGTGACTTCCTGGGATCAAGCTCTGGGTCTAAGTGTCTTTCTCTCTCAGGAGGTTCATATTGAAATGTTGATGTTGATGATGATGTTCATGATGATGATGTTGCTGATGATGATGTTGATGATGCAGATGCCTCTGTACGCGTTGATGGGACTGGAAGAGGCTTCCAATCGGAAGATAGAAGCGGATGCCATGGACACCAATGACGATGGTGAACACCAACATCATCAGCATCAGCATCATCAGCATCATCAGCAGCATCAGCATGATCAACAGCATCAGCAGCATCATCAGCAGCATCATCAGCAGCATCATCATCAGCAGCATCATCATCAGCAGCATCATCATCAGCATAATCAGCATCATCATCAGCAGCATCATCAGCATCATCAGGATCATCAGCAGCATCATCAGCAGCATCATCAGCATCATCATCAGCATCAGCAGGATCATCAGCATCATCAGCATCATCATCAGGATCATCAGCATCATCAGCAGCATCATCAGCAACATCATCAGCATCATCATCAGCATCATCATCAGGATCATCAGCAACATCATCAGCATCAGCATCATCAGGATCATCAGCATCATCAGCAGCATCATCAGCAGCATCATCAGCATCATCATCAGCAGCAGCGGCATCATCATCAGCATCATCAGCATCATCAGCAGCATCATCAGCATCAGCAGCAGCATCATCAGCATCATCATCAGCATCATCATCAGCAGCAGCATCATCAGCATCATTAGCATCATCATCAGCAGCATCATCATCAGCAGCATCATCAGCATCATCATCAGGATCATCAGCATCATCAGCATCATCATCAGCATCATCAGCATCATCAGCAGCAGCAGCAGCAGCAGCGGCATCATCATCATCAAGTACGCACAACAACAACATAATGGGATGCATCAGCACAAATTATGCTAACGGTAACCATTACGATAATTTATGTTAATTTATGTTCCTCCACCGTCAGTTGCCTCTCCACCAATGATCGGCGGATCAGCGGAGGACCCGGCCAACATCGACCAATTAGAGGAGGAGCTGGGCCCCAAAGGTGAGTGGAGGGCTCATGGGCAATATCTGTTGAAGGATGCCAACCTGGGTTGGAGCCCTGGGTCTGGGTGTCTCTCTCTCTCTCAGGGGGTTCACAGTGGCCGTGTCAGAGACACAGGGTCTGGGTTGGAGCCCTGGGTCTGGGTGTCTCTCTCTGTCTCTCAGGGGGTTCACGATGGCCGTGTCAGAGACACTGAGGGTCTGGGTTGGAGCCCTGGGTCTGGGTGTCTCTCTGTCTCTCAGGGGGTTCACGATGGCCGTGTCAGAGACACAGGGTCTGGGTTGGAGCCCTGGGTCTGGGTGTCTCTCTCTCTCTCAGGGGGTTCACGATGGCTGTGTCAGAGACACAGGGTCTGGGTTGGAGCCCTGGGTCTGGGTGTCTCTCTCTCTCTCAGGGGGTTCACGATGGCTGTGTCAGAGACACAGGGTCTGGGTTGGAGCCCTGGGTCTGGGTGTCTCTCTGTCTCTCAGGGGGTTCACAGTGGCCGTGTCAGAGACACTGAGGGTCTGGGTTGGAGCCCTGGGTCTGGGTGTCTCTCTCTCTCTCTCAGGGGGTTCACGATGGCCGTGTAGGAGACAATGAGTTCGATGGCTGTGTGTCCGACACGGCCATTGTGAACACCACCCACACCACCATTGTGAACACCACCCACACCACCATTGTGAACACCACCCACACCACCATTGTGAACACCACCCACACGGCCATTGTGACCCCCACCCACACGGCCATTGTGACCCCCCCCCCCCAGCCTCTGCGTTCCGCGTCACTGTGAGCTACCGGGGCCGCCAGCTGCTGTGCTGCACGGTGACCAATAGCAGCGGCTGCCTCATCACCAGCCACTCAGCCTGCGGCCGCGAGCCGACCAATGGCAGCGCAGCGCTCGAGGTCACCCGCACGCACAGCTACGCGCGGCGGGTCGCGGGCCCGGCGACGCCCGGCAACAGGACGCCGCCCTCCCATTGGACGCCCGCGACGGCCGATGGCCCCGCTCCTGACTCTGCGGGCCCCGTCCAGGACGAGTCGTCGTCGTCGTCGTCTCCTTCGCCGCTGCCGCCGCTGTTGTTGCCGTCGTCGTCCGACGACTGCGCCGTGGCGGCGCCGGTGGTGGTTGTGGCGGCGATTGCGGCGGCGGTGATTGTGGTGGTGGCATTGGCGGTGGTGGCGGCGGCGGTCCCACCACCGTGGCACTGCCGTCCGCGGCGGCGTTCCTGGACGCTCGGCACCGGCAAGCGGCGGCCGAGTTCCTGCCCACGGTGGCACGCGGAGTGGAGCTCTGCTTCCTCACTCGCCGGCAGTACAACAACAACAACCGCAACAACAGCAGCAACAACCGCAGCCGCAGCGGCACAAAACGACGCCACCACCTCCGCCACCTGCGCCACCTTCGTAGCGACGAGAGGAGACATGCGGTGGACGCTGCGGGCGGCGATGGCGGTGTCGGTGATGGGGGCGATGGGGGTGGTGATGGAGGCGGTGATGGGGTCGGTGTCGGGGGCGGTGGTGCGGGGCTGTACGTGCGCAGGCTTGTGCCGGGCCCGGGTGTTCACCGACGCCGGGCCGGCACTAGCGGCGGGGCGCAAGCTCCAGCGGGGGCAGGTGACGCTGCTCTTCAGCCTGGAGGAGTTCGCTCGCGGTGAGACGCCGGCAGAGAGAGAGAGAGAGATTGCTCGGTGCACATCGCTACCGTCACCACCGTCACCACTACTACCACACCCCTAGCACCACTACTACTATACCACCACTACCACCACCACCACCATCACCACCGTCACCACTACTACCACCACTACCACTACTACCACCACTACCACCACCACCACCATCACCACCGTCACCACTACTACCACACCCCTAGCACCACTACCACTATCACCACTACCACCACCACCACTACCATCACCACCACTACCACTATACCACCACTACCACTATACCACCACTACCACTATACCACCACTACCACTATACCACCACTACCACTATACACCACTACCACTATACCACCACTAACACCACTACCACCACTACCACTATACCACCACCATCACCACTGCCTACCACCACCACCATCACCACTACTACCACCACTACCACTAACACCACCACTACCACCACCATCACCACTACCACCACCACCACAACCATCACCACTACTACCACCACTACCACTATACCACCACTACCACTATACCACCACCACCATCACCACTACCACTATACCACCACTACCACTATACCCACCACTACCACTATACCACCACCACCATCACCACTACCACTAACACCACTACCACTACCACCACTACCACCACTACCACTATACCACCACCACCATCACCACTGCCTACTACCACCACCATCATCACTACCACCACTACCACTATACCACCACCACCATCACCACCACCACTACCACAACTACCACCACTACCACTATACCACCACTGCCTACCACCACCACCACCATCACCACTACTACCATCACTACTATCACTTACACAACTGCCACCACTACATCCATGACCACTAGTACTAGTTATAGTGCTAGTTGTAGTATAGTTATAGTACTAGTTATATTACTACTTATAGTACTAGTTAAAGTACTAGTTATAGTGTTAGTTGTAGTACTAGTTATAGTACTAGTAATAGTGCTAGTTGTAGTATAGTTATAGTGCTAGTTATAGTACTACTTATAGTACTAGTTACGGTAGTAGTACTAGTTGTAGTACTAGTTATAGTGCTAGTTTGTAGTATAGTTATAGTGCTAGTTATAGTACTACTTATAGTACTAGTTACGGTAGTAGTACTAGTTGTAGTACTAGTTATAGTGCTAGTTATAGTACTAGTTATAGTTGTAGTACTAGTTGGTCGTACTAAGGATGCCCACGTGTGCCCACATAGTAGTAATTATGGTAATTAGTATAGTTGTAGTACTAGTTGTAGTACTAGTTGCTAGTTGTAGTACTAGCTGTAGTACTAGTTGCTAATTGTAGTACTAGTTGTAGTACTAGTTGTAGTACTAGTTGTAGTACTAGTAATAGTGCTAGTTGTAGTACTAGTTGTAGTACTAGATGCTAGTTATAGTGCTAGTTGTAGTACTAGTTGTAGTACTAGTAATAGTGCTAGTTGTAGTACTAGTTGTAGTACTAGTAATAGTGCTAGTTGTAGTACTAGTTGTAGTACTAGTTGTAGTACTAGTTGTAGTACTAGTAATAGTGCTAGTTGTAGTACTAGTTGTAGTACTAGTTGTAGTACTAGTTGTAGTACTAGTTGTAGTACTAGTAATAGTGCTAGTTGTAGTGCTAGTTGTAGTACTAGTTGTAGTACTAGTTATAGTGCTAGTTGTAGTACTAGTTGTAGTACTAGTTATAGTGCTAGTTGTAGTACTAGTTGCTAGTTGTAGTACTAGTTGTAGTACTAGTTGTAGTACTAGTTGTAGTACTAGTTGTAGTGCTAGTTGTAGTACTAGTTGTAGTACTAGTTGCTAGTTGTAGTACTAGTTGTAGTACTAGTTGTAGTACTAGTAATAGTGCTAGTTGTAGTGCCAGTTGTAGTACTAGTTGTAGTACTAGTTGTAGTACTAGTTGCTAGTTGTAGTACTAGTTGTAGTACTAGTTGTAGTACTAGTTGTAGTACTAGTTGTAGTACTAGTTGTAGTACTAGTTGTAGTACTAGTTGTAGTACTAGTAATAGTGCTAGTTGTAGTACTAGTTGTAGTACTAGTTGTAGTACTAGTTGTAGTACTAGTTGCTAGTTGTAGTACTAGTTGTAGTACTAGTTGTAGTACTAGTTGTAGTACTAGTAATAGTGCTAGTTGTAGTACTAGTTGTAGTACTAGTTGTAGTACTAGTAATAGTGCTAGTTGTAGTACTAGTTGTAGTACTAGTTGTAGTGCTAGTTGTAGTACTAGTTGTAGTGCTAGTTGTAGTACTAGTTGTAGTACTAGTTGTAGTACTAGTTGTAGTACTAGTTGTAGTACTAGTTGTAGTACTAGTTGTAGTACTAGTTGTAGTACTAGTTGTAGTACTAGTTGTAGTACTAGTTGTAGTGCTAGTTGTAGTACTAGTTGTAGTGCTAGTTGTAGTACTAGTTGTAGTACTAGTTGTAGTGCTAGTTGTAGTGCTAGTTGTAGTACTAGTTGTAGTACTGTTGTGTTAGTACTAGTTGTAGTGCTGTGCTAGTTAGTTGTAGTGCTAGTTGTAGTACTTAGTTGTCGTGCTAGTTGTAGTACTAGTTGTAGTACTAGTTGTCGTAGTTGTAGTACTAGTTGTATACTATGTTGCTAGTTGTAGTACTAGTTGTAGTACTAGTTGTAGTACTAGTTGTAGTGCTAGTTGTAGTACTAGTTGTCAGTACTAGTTGCTAGTTGTAGTACTAGTTGTAAGTACTAGTTGTATTACTAGTTGTAGTGCTAGTTGTAGTCCTAGTGTAGTTGCTAGTTGTAGTGCTAGTTGTTAGTACTAGTTGTAGTGTAGTTGTAGTACTAGTTGTAGTACTAGTTGTAGTACTAGTTGCTAGTTGTAGTACTAGTTGTAGTGCTAGTTGTAGTACTAGTTGTAGTGCTAGTTGTAGTACTAGTTGTAGTGCTAGTTGTAGTACTAGTTGTAGTACTAGTTATAGTGCTAGTTGTAGTACTAGTTGCTAGTTGTAGTACTAGTTGTAGTACTAGTTATAGTGCTAGTTGTAGTGCTAGTTGTAGTGCTAGTTGTAGTACTAGTTGCTAGTTGTAGTGCTAGTTGTAGTACTAGTTGTAGTACTAGTTGTAGTACTAGTTGTAGTGCTAGTTGTAGTGCTAGTTGTAGTACTAGTTGCTAGTTGTAGTACTAGTTGTAGTACTAGTTGTAGTACTAGTTGTAGTACTAGTTGTAGTACTAGTTGCTAGTTGTAGTACTAGTTGTAGTACTAGTTGTAGTGCTAGTAATAGTGCTAGTTGTAGTACTAGTTGTAGTACTAGTTGTAGTGCTAGTTGTAGTACTAGTTGCTAGTTGTAGTACTAGTTGTAGTACTAGTTGTAGTACTAGTTGTAGTACTAGTTGTAGTACTAGTTGCTAGTTGTAGTACTAGTTGTAGTACTAGTTGTAGTGCTAGTAATAGTGCTAGTTGTAGTACTAGTTGTAGTACTAGTTGTAGTACTAGGGGTATACTAGTAGCTAGTTGTAGTACTAGTTGTAGTACTAGTTGTAGTACTAGTTGTAGTGTTACTAGTTGTAGTACTAGTAATAGTGCTAGTTGTAGTGCTAGTTGTAGTACTAGTTATAGTGCTAGTTGTAGTACTAGTAATAGTGCTAGTTGTAGTACTAGTTGTAGTACTAGATGCTAGTTATAGTGCTAGTTGTAGTACTAGTTGTAGTACTAGTAATAGTGCTAGTTGTAGTACTAGTTGTAGTACTAGTAATAGTGCTAGTTGTAGTACTAGTTGTAGTACTAGATGCTAGTTATAGTGCTAGTTGTAGTACTAGTTGTAGTACTAGTAATAGTGCTAGTTGTAGTACTAGTTGTAGTACTAGTTGTAGTACTAGTTGTAGTACTAGTAATAGTGCTAGTTGTAGTACTAGTTGTAGTACTAGTTGTAGTACTAGTTGTAGTACTAGTTGTAGTACTAGTAATAGTGCTAGTTGTAGTGCTAGTTGTAGTACTAGTTGTAGTACTAGTTGTAGTACTAGTTGTAGTACTAGTTATAGTGCTAGTTGTAGTACTAGTTGTAGTACTAGTTATAGTGCTAGTTGTAGTACTAGTTGCTAGTTGTAGTACTAGTTGTAGTACTAGTTGTAGTACTAGTTGTAGTACTAGTTGTAGTGCTAGTTGTAGTACTAGTTGCTAGTTGTAGTACTAGTTGTAGTACTAGTTGTAGTACTAGTTGTAGTACTAGTTATAGTGCTAGTTGTAGTACTAGTTGCTAGTTGTAGTACTAGTTGTAGTACTAGTTGTAGTACTAGTAATAGTGCTAGTTGTAGTGCCAGTTGTAGTACTAGTTGTAGTACTAGTTGTAGTACTAGTTGCTAGTTGTAGTACTAGTTGTAGTACTAGTTGTAGTACTAGTTGTAGTACTAGTTGTAGTACTAGTTGTAGTACTAGTTGTAGTACTAGTTGTAGTACTAGTAATAGTGCTAGTTGTAGTACTAGTTGTAGTACTAGTTGTAGTACTAGTTGTAGTACTAGTTGCTAGTTGTAGTACTAGTTGTAGTACTAGTTGTAGTACTAGTTGTAGTACTAGTAATAGTGCTAGTTGTAGTACTAGTTGTAGTACTAGTTGTAGTACTAGTAATAGTGCTAGTTGTAGTACTAGTTGTAGTACTAGTTGTAGTGCTAGTTGTAGTACTAGTTGTAGTGCTAGTTGTAGTACTAGTTGTAGTACTAGTTGTAGTACTAGTTGTAGTACTAGTTGTAGTACTAGTTGTAGTACTAGTTGTAGTACTGTAGTACTAGTTGTAGTACTAGTTGTAGTACTAGTTGTAGTGCTAGTTGTAGTACTAGTTGTAGTGCTAGTTGTAGTACTAGTTGTAGTACTAGTTGTAGTGCTAGTTGTAGTGCTAGTTGTAGTACTAGTTGTAGTACTAGTTGTAGTACTAGTTGTAGTGCTAGTTGTAGTACTAGTTGTAGTGCTAGTTGTAGTACTAGTTGTAGTACTAGTTGTAGTGCTAGTTGTAGTGCTAGTTGTAGTGCTAGTTGTAGTACTAGTTGTAGTGCTAGTTGTAGTACTAGTTGTAGTGCTAGTTGTAGTGCTAGTTGTAGTACTAGTTGTAGTACTAGTTGCTAGTTGTAGTACTAGTTGTAGTACTAGTTGTAGTACTAGTTGTAGTACTAGTTGTAGTACTAGTTGTAGTGCTAGTTGTAGTACTAGTTGTAGTACTAGTTGTAGTACTAGTTGTAGTACTAGTTGTAGTACTAGTTGCTAGTTGTAGTACTAGTTGTAGTACTAGTTGTAGTACTAGTTGTAGTGCTAGTTGTAGTGCTAGTTGTAGTACTAGTTGTAGTACTAGTTGCTAGTTGTAGTACTAGTTGTAGTACTAGTTGTAGTACTAGTTGTAGTGCTAGTTGTAGTACTAGTTGCTAGTTGTAGTACTAGTTGTAGTACTAGTTGTAGTACTAGTTGTAGTACTAGTTGTAGTACTAGTTGCTAGTTGTAGTACTAGTTGTAGTACTAGTTGTAGTGCTAGTAATAGTGCTAGTTGTAGTACTAGTTGTAGTACTAGTTGTAGTACTAGTTGTAGTACTAGTTGTAGTACTAGTTGCTAGTTGTAGTACTAGTTGTAGTACTAGTTGTAGTACTAGTAATAGTGCTAGTTGTAGTGCTAGTTGTAGTACTAGTTATAGTGCTAGTTGTAGTACTAGTTGTAGTACTAGTTGTAGTACTAGTAATAGTGCTAGTTGTAGTACTAGTTGTAGTACTAGTTGTAGTACTAGTTGTAGTACTAGTTGTAGTGCTAGTTGTAGTACTAGTTGTAGTACTAGTTGTAGTACTAGTTGTAGTACTAGTTATAGTACTAGTTGTAGTACTAGTTGTAGTACTAGTTGTAGTGCTAGTTGTAGTACTAGTTGTAGTACTAGTTGTAGTACTAGTTGTAGTACTAGTTATAGTACTAGTTGTAGTACTAGTTGTAGTACTAGTTGTAGTACTAGTTGTAGTGCTAGTAATAGTGCTAGTTGTAGTACTAGTTGTAGTACTAGTTGTAGTACTAGTTGTAGTGCTAGTTGTAGTACTAGTTATAGTACTAGTTGTAGTACTAGTTGTAGTACTAGTTGTAGTACTAGTTATAGTACTAGTTGTAGTACTAGTTGTAGTACTAGTTGTAGTGCTAGTTATAGTGCTAGTTGTAGTACTAGTGTAGTACTAGTGTAGTACTAGTTGCTAGTGTAGTACTAGTTGTAGTACTAGTGTAGTACTAGTGTAGTACTAGTGAGTGCTAGTTGTAGTACTAGTGTAGTACTAGTGTAGTACTAGTGTAGTACTAGTGTAGTGCTAGTGTAGTACTAGTTGCTAGTGTAGTACTAGTGTAGTACTAGTTGTAGTACTAGTGTAGTACTAGTTGCTAGTTGTAGTACTAGTTGTAGTACTAGTTGTAGTACTAGATACTAGTTGTAGTCGCACTAAGGATGCCCACGTGTGCCCACAGATGTGCGCCGCTACGTGGAGGGCAGCAGCTGCGTGGCGCCCCCCACGGCGGTGCTGCTCTGCTTCGGGGAGATGCCCGGTGACAGCGGAGCTCACAAACAGCTCATCACCGCACGGGTACGGAGACACACACACACAGAGACACACACACAGAGACAGAGACACACACAGAGACACACACACAGAGACACACACACAGAGACACACAGAGAGAGAGACACACACAGAGAGACGGAGAGACACACACACTTACCTGCTCACCCACCCATTCACCCACTCACCATCTTACCCACCCACCCACTTACCCACCCACCCGTCCACTTCACCTGCCTCCATCTCCTCCCTCCCGTTCCACTGCAGATTGAGCCACTGCTGGCTGTGGAAAGTCTTCGCCGGGTCCGGGATGTCCTGGCCAAGCCTCCACCGCCGTCGTCATCGCCGCCACCGGCACCAGGTCGTCGCCAGGACGACGACCCCGGCAGCCTGGACACCATCATGAAGTTCCTCACCGACACCGACGATGGCGGTGGC
>NW_026891376.1:4186549-4281549 GCF_015708825.2 Lethenteron reissneri
ACAAAGCCAGACACAGATACACAATACAGACACGCACACACAGACAGACACACACAGACACACACAGACACACAGACACACACAGACACACACACACACAGACACACAGACACACACACAGACACACAGACAGAGACACGCACACCAGACACGCACATGCACAGCTTCCTCTCTACAATGTGCAAGTCCGGTTTGTGCTGCTCATACCTGCAGCGTTCCCACGATCATGCAAGCGTGAATATATACACACAGATACACACACACAGATACACATACACACACACAGATACACACACACACAGATACACACAGATACACACACAGATACACACACACAGATACACACACACACACACAGATACACACACACACAGATACACACACAGATACACACACAGATACACACACAGATACACACACAGACACAGATACACACACAGATACACACACAGAGATACACACACACACAGATACACACACAGATACACACACAGATACACACACAGATACACACACATACACACACAGACACAGATACACACACATACACACACAGATACACACACACAGATACACACACAGATACACACACAGATACACACACAGATACACACACACAGATACACACACATATATATACACACAGAGATACACACACACAGATACACACACAGAGATACACAGAGTGAGTGGCTGAGTGAATGAGTGGGTGAGTGAGTGGCTGAGTGAGTGAGTGTCTGAGTGAGTGGCTGAGTGAGTGGCTGAGTGAGTGGCTGAGTGAGTGAGTGGGTGAGTGGCTGAGTGAGTGGCTGAGTGAGTGAGTGGTAGAGTGAGTGAGTGGGTGAGTGAGTGGCTGAGTAATTGTCTGAGTGGGTGAGTGAGTGGCTGCATGAGTGAGTGGGTAGGTGAGTGGCTGAGTGAGCGAGTGAGTGAGTGGCTGCATGAGTGAGTAGGTGAGTGAGTGGCTGGGTGAGTGAGTGGCTGCATGAGTGAGTGGCTGAGTGAGTGAGTGGGTGAGTGAGTGACTGCATGAGTGAGTGGGTGAGTGAGTGAGTGGCTGCATGAGTGAGTGGGTGAATGAGTGAGTGGCTGAGTGAGTGAGTGGCTGAGTGAGTGAGTGGCTGAGTGAGTGGGTGAGTGAGTGGCTGAGTGAGTGGCTGAGTGAGTGAGTGGCTGAGTGAGTGGGTGAGTGGCTGAGTGACTGAGTGAGTGTTTAGGTGATTGACAAATGTGTTGAGTGGTGTGTTAATAATATAATTAGTGGTGGCATTATCTAACCAGTGGGCGGGGCTAGTCTAACGGCTGGGCGGGGCTTGCATAATGAGGGGGGTGGCTTCTCGGTTGTGGTCACGTGGTTTCTGAGAATCGTTCCGTTGAAAAACTGACGCCCACTCAGAGAGGGTGGGAGAGGGGGTAGAGACACACACACAGTGACATACACACACACAGACACACAGACACACAGAGTGTCACACACAGTGACATACACACACACAGTGTGTCACACACAGTGACATACACACAGACACACACAGTGACACACACACAGAGAGACATACACACAGTGACATACACACAGACACACACACAGAGTGGCATACACACAGACACACACAGTGTGTCACACACAGTGTGTCACACACAGTGTGTCACACACAGTGTGTCACACACACAGACACACACATAGAGACACAGTGATACACACACACAGTGACATACACACACACAGACACACACAGACACAGTGACACACACACACCAGAGACATACACACAGAGTGACATACACACACAGTGTCACACACAGTGTCACACAGACAGACAGTGTGTCACACACACAGAGACACACACCCGACACACACACACAGACAGAGTGACACACACACAGAGACATTGTGACACACACACACACAGACAGTGACACACAGACACAGAGACACAAAGTGTCACACACACAGAGACACACAGACACACAGTGCCACACACAGTGTCACACACACACACAGACACACACAGAGACACAGACACACACACACAGATACACAGTGTCACACACAGTGTCACACACACACATACACACAGACACACACACAGTGTCACACACAGAGAGTCACACACACACAGACTCAGGGAGAGAGGGAGATAGGGAGGGAGGGAGAGAGGGAGCGATCCCCCACACCCCACACACACACCACACACTCTCTACGCACTACACACACACTACACACACTATACACACACTATAAACACACACGCGCTATAAACACACGCGCACTCTCACTCTGCCCAGCACTGCACGCACGGGCGAGCGAGGCGAGAGCTCCAGAGAATCTCCACTGCACTCAGAGGTACGATGCCGTACACACCACACATACACCTACACACACACACCCTACACACACCTACACACACCTACACACACACCTACACACACCTACACACACCACACATACACCTACACACACCTACACACACACCTACACACACACCTACACACCACCTACACCAACCTACCCACTACCCTACACTACACCTACACACACACTAACCACCCACCTACAACACACTACACACACACTACACACCACACTACACACACCTACACATCACACCTACACAACCCACCTACACACCTACACATCGACACCTACAACCACCTACACACAACCTACACACACACCCTACACACACCTAACACACACACGATCCACCACCACACCTACACACACACCTACACACACCACCTACACCACACACTACACACACACTAACACACACCTACACAACACACCATCCTCCACACCCACAACAACATCTACACACCTACACACACCCCAACCTACACACCTACACACACCCTACACACACACCTACCACACACACCTACACACACACACCTAACACACACACCTACACCACACACACCTACACACCACACACACACATACACACAACACCACACCTACACACACAAACCTACACACCTACCTACACACACCTACACACACACACCTACACACACACACCTAAACACACACACACCTACACACATACACACACACCTACACACACACACACCTACACACACACACCTACACACACACACACCTACACACACACACCTACACAAACACACCTACACACCCACCTACACAAACACACACACACACACCTACACACACACACCTACACACACACCTACACACACACACCACACACCTACACACACACCTACACACACGCACACCTACACATACCTACACACACACCTACACACACCTACATACACACACACACACCTACACACACACCTACACACATACACACACACCTACACACACCTGGTCTTCACCTGAGGACGGCTGCTTGCGTTGTGGCCGAAACGTCGTGAGAATTATTTTATTATGTTTTATTTTATTATTTTATTACTTCCCTTCTACGTGACTTTACCGACAGAACCAAGAAGATCATCAGCTTACTAATAGGGGTTTTTCCCCTTTTTTCTGGCAACAAAACTGACACCTTTTGCAAGGATTCATGCTTACATTAACCACAATGCTTGCAGTCAAATGCAAACAAAAAACTGATTGGTCCACACCAGAGACAGCTTTCTTTAGAGCTAGTCTCATATGGTGTTCGCCCAGATGACGCCAAAAGGCGCACAGTTCAAAGACAGCGCACTACCAGAGTAATGAGAGCTCGGGGTGAGCAGCTACATCATGGGACCTCCTTTGCCAGTACCAACATACACTAACAGGGGTTTTCCCCTTTTTCTGGCAACAAAAACTGACACCTTTTGCAAGGAATCATGTTTACATTAACCACTATACTTGCAGTCAATTGCAACAAAAAACAATACTCTGATAAAAAAAAAATTTTGTTTGCATTTGACTGCAAGTATAGTGGTCAATGTTAGCATGAATCCTTGCAATAAGTGTCAGTTTTGTTGCCAGAAAAAAGGGGAACCCCCTATTAGTGTCTGTTGGTACCGGCAGAGGAGGTCTCATGATAATCAGCATCTTCTTCTCCTCCTACAGATAGAAGGCAAAGTCGTGAGTACGTGCGTCTGGTCTCAATGTTTAGCGGACTTCCCGACATGCGACAAACTTGAAATTTGCCTCGTGGGTACTTTCCAGACTGTACACCGTGCAAACATGATGAAAACAAAAGATTTCTGTATTTTTTGGGGGGGGGGAGCTCAATAATGCATCGATTTTTTTGCACGGCAAGTGAGCCGTGACGTCACGTCTGTCACGTGACCCGCGCGTGTGGAAGCGTGACGCGTTGTAGTGTAGCAGGTAGTGTAGTAGTGTAGTGGTTGTAGTGTAGCAGGTAGTGTAGTAGTGTAGTGGTTGTAGTGTAGCAGGTAGTGTAGTAGTGTAGTGGTTGTAGTGTAGTGGGTAGTGTAGTAGTGTAGTGGTTGTAGTGTAGCAGGTAGTGTAGTAGTGTAGTGGTTGTAGTGTAGCAGGTAGTGTAGTAGTGTAGTGGTTGTAGTGTAGTGGGTAGTGTAGTAGTGTAGTGGTTGTAGTGTAGTGGGTAGTGTAGTAGTGTAGTGGTTGTAGTGTAGTGGGTAGTGTAGTAGTGTAGTGGTTGTAGTGTAGCATGTAATGTAGTTGTAGTGGTTGTAGTGTAGCAGGTAGTGTAGTAGTGTAGTGGTTGTAGTGTAGTGGGTAGTGTAGTAGTGTAGTGGTTGTAGTGTAGTGGGTAGTGTAGTAGTGTAGTGGTTGTAGTGTAGCAGGTAATGTAGTAGTGTAGTGGTTGTAGTGTAGCAGGTAGTGTAGTAGTGTAGTGGTTGTAGTGTAGCAGGTAGTGTAGTAGTGTAGTAGTGTAGTGTAGTGGGTAGTGTAGTAGTGTAGTGGTTGTAGTGTAGTGGGTAGTGTAGTAGTGTAGTGGTTGTAGTGTAGTGGGTAGTGTAGTAGTGTAGTGGTTGTAGTGTAGTGGGTAGTGTAGTAGTGTTAGTGGTTGTAGTGTAGCAGGTAGTGTAGTAGTGTAGTGGTTGTAGTGTAGCAGGTAGTGTAGTGGTTGTAGTGTAGTGGGTAGTGTAGTAGTGTAGTGGTTGTAGTGTAGTGGGTAGTGTAGTAGTGTAGTGGTTGTAGTGTAACAGGTAGTGTAGTAGTGTAGTGGTTGTAGTGTAACAGGTAGTGTAGTAGTGTAGTGGTTGTAGTGTAGTGGGTAGTGTAATAGTGTAGTGTAGCAGGTAGTGTAGTAGTGTAGTAGTGTAGTAGTGTAGTGTAATAGTGTAGTGTAGCAGGTAGTGTAGTGGTTGTAGTGTAGTGGGTAGTGTAGTGGGTAGTGTAGCAGGTAGTGTAGTGTTGTAGTGGTTAGCGGTCAGCGCTACGAAGCCGGCGACCCGAGTTCGATTCCCGCTCACGGCCACCACCGGTGACGATTACTTCAACCGCTCCTGGGCCTCCCTAGGTCGTACTATACCGCGTACCATGTACCGCGTACCGTGTACCGTACCGCGTACCGTACCGCGTACCGTGTACCGCGTACCATGTACCGCGTACCGTGTACCATACCGTGTACCGTACCGTGTACCGTACCACGTACCGTGCCGTGTACCGTACCGCGTACCATACCGTGTACCATACCGCGTACCATACCGCGTACCATACCGCGTACCGTACCGCGTACCATAACGCGTACCGTACCGCATACCATACCGTGTACCATACCGCGTACCATACCGTGTACCATACCGCGTACCATACCGCGTACCATACCGTGTACCATACCGTGTACCATACCGCGTACCATACCGCGTACCATACCGCGTACCGTACCGCGTACCATACCACGTACCGTGCCGTGTACAGAAGCAGTTCACTGTCGACCTCTCACCGACCGCGTCGCGAACCTCCCCCCCCCCCCCCCCCCAGGCGGACAGACGAAGGCCGCCACGTGACCATGAGGGCCTCCTCCACCTCCTCCACCTCCACCACCTCCACCACCTCGTCCACCACCTCGTCCACCTCGTCGTCGAGGCGGCGAGGCCGCAAGGGCCTCAAGGCGTGGCTGCTGGAGCAGGTGGACTGCGGCCGCTACCCCGGCCTGCGCTGGGAGGAGGGCGCCGGGCGGCAGCTGTTCCGCCTGCCGTGGAAGCACGCCTCCAAGCACGACTACACGCACGCAGACTCGGCGCTCTTCAGGGTGAGGGGGGCGGGGGGGCACGGTCAGAGTGGGGGGGGGCCCACGGTCACGGTCGGAGTGGGGGGGGGCCCACTGGCACGGTCGGAGTGGGGGGCCTGGGCTCTCTCATCATCATCATCATCACGGTGGCGAGGAGATGTTGACTTCCTCGCCTGGTCTACAGGAGGTCTATGTGGAGTCTGCATATCTCATCATCATCATCATCACGGTGGCGAGGAGATGTTGACTACCTCGCCTGGTCTACAGGAGGTCTATGTGGAGTCTGCATCTCTCATCATCATCATCATCACGGTGGCTAGGAGATGTTGACTACCTCGCCTGGTCTACAGGAGGTCTACGTGGAGTCTGCGTCTCTCTCATCATCATCACGGTGGCTAGGAGATGTTGACTACCTCGCCTGGTCTACAGGAGGTCTATGTGGAGTCTGTGTCTCTCTCTCATCATCATCATCAGGGTGGCTAGGAGATGTTGACTACCTCGCCTGGTCTACAGGAGGTCTATGTGGAGTCTGCATATCTCATCATCATCATCACGGTGGCGAGGAGATGTTGACTACCTCGCCTGGTCTACAGGAGGTCTATGTGGAGTCTGCATCTCTCATCATCATCATCATCATCACGGTGGCTAGGAGATGTTGACTACCTCGCCTGGTCTACAGGAGGTCTACGTGGAGTCTGCGTCTCTCTCATCATCATCACGGTGGCTAGGAGATGTTGACTACCTCGCCTGGTCTACAGGAGGTCTATGTGGAGTCTGTGTCTCTCTCTCATCATCATCATCAGGGTGGCTAGGAGATGTTGACTACCTCGCCTGGTCTACAGGAGGTCTACGTGGAGTCTGCATATCTCATCATCATCATCACGGTGGCTAGGAGATGTTGACTACCTCGCCTGGTCTACAGGAGGTCTACGTGGAGTCTGCGTCTCTCTCATCATCATCACGGTGGCTAGGAGATGTTGACTACCTCGCCTGGTCTACAGGAGGTCTATGTGGAGTCTGTGTCTCTCTCTCATCATCATCATCAGGGTGGCTAGGAGATGTTGACTACCTCGCCTGGTCTACAGGAGGTCTATGTGGAGTCTGCATATCTCATCATCATCATCACGGTGGCGAGGAGATGTTGACTACCTCGCCTGGTCTACAGGAGGTCTACGTGGAGTCTGCGTCTCTCTCATCATCATCACGGTGGCTAGGAGATGTTGACTACCTCGCCTGGTCTACAGGAGGTCTATGTGGAGTCTGCGTCTCTCATCATCATCATCATCACGGTGGCGAGGAGATGTTGACTACCTCGCCTGGTCTACAGGAGGTCTATGTGGAGTCTACATCTCTCTCTCATCATCATCGTCATCATCACGGTTTAGAATCAACTCCTTCACACGTTCACGGCGTTTGGCTGCTGCACGACGTTTGCACGAGACCATGACGATGATGACGATGATGACGATGATGACGATGATGACGATGATGACGATGATGACGATGATGACGATGATGAGCTGCTGTCGTGTGTGACGGGCAGGAGGCTTCTGACGAAGCCCTACAGAGCTCAGTGGGCCTCGCCTGTTACCTAGAACATAGTTGAGTTAATACTGAACTCATCATCCTCCTCCTCCTCTCCCTCCTCCACCTCCTCCACCTCCTCCACCTCCTCCTCCTCCACCCCCTCCTCCACCTCCTCCTCCTCCACCTCCTCCCCCCTCCTCCACCTCCTCCACCTCCTCATCCTCCTCCTCCTCCACCTCCTCCCCCTCCTCCCCCTCTCCCTCCCCCTCCTCCCCCACTAGGCGTGGGCCGAGCACAAGGGCCGTTTCCGTGCCGGGGTGGACAAGCCGGACCCGCCGGGGTGGAAGACGCGTCTCCGCTGCGCCATGAACAAGAGCCGCGACTTCGTGGAGGAGCCCAACCGGGGCCAGGCCGACATCAGCCACCCCTACAAGGTGTACCGCGTGCTCAGCCAGCGGTCCGCACCACCCCCCACGCGTGAGTCACTCACTCAGTCAGTCACTCAGTCAGTCAGTCAGTCACTCAGTCACTCACTCAGTCACTCCGTCACTCACTCACTCAGTCAGCCACCCCTACAAAGTGTACTGCGTGCTCAGCGAGCGCGCCGCACCACCCCCATGCGTGAGTCGGCCAGCCGCTCACTCCGTCGCTAGCACAGTCAGTCACTCAGTCAGTCAGTCACTCAGTCACTTGCTCAGTCACTCAGTCAGTCGCTCACTCAGTCACTTGCTCAGTCACTCAGTCAGTCGCTCACTCAGTCACTTGCTCAGTCGCTGAGTCAGTCACTCACTCACTCACTCAGTCAGTCAGTCGCTCGCTCAGTCGCTCAGTCAGCCAGTTGCTTACTCAGCCATCCGCCCACCCATCCACCCACCGACTCACCCACCCACTTTCACTCACTCATCCACTGGCCCATTCAACCACCCAGCCACCCATCTACCCACTCACCTATCCACCAACCCACCCACTCCTCTCACTCACCCACCAATCCACCCACCCACTCACCCATATACTCACCCACTCACTCACCTACCCACCTATCCACCCACTCATTCATCCAACCACCCAATCACCCACCTACTCACCCACTCACTCACCCACCCACTTTCACCCACCCACCCAATCACCCACCCACTCACTCACCCACCCACCCACTCACTCACTCACCCACCCACCCACTCACTCACTCACCCACTCTCCCACCCACCTACTCACCCACTCACTCACCCACCCACCCACTCACTCACCCACCCACTCACCCACCCACCCACTCTCACCCACCCACCCACTCACTCACTCACCCACTCACCCACTCACCCACCCACCCACTCACCCACCCACCCACCCACCCACTCACTCACTCACTCACACACCCACCCACTCACTCACTCACTCACACACCCACTCACTCACACACCCACCCACCCATCCACCCACCCACTCACTCACTCACACACCCACCCACTCACCCACTCACTCACTCACCCACTCACCCACCCACCCACTCACCCACCCACCCACTCACCCACCCACCCACCCACCCACCCACCCACTCACCCACCCACCCACTCACCCACCCACCCACCCACCCACCCACTCACCCACCCACCCACCCACTCACTCACTCACTCACACACCCACCCACCCACTCACCCACCCACCCACCCACCCACTCACCCACTCACCCACTCACTCACCCACTCACCCACCCACCCACCCACTCACTCACCCACTCACCCACCCACCCACCCACTCACTCACTCACTCACCCACTCACCCACTCACTCACTCACCCACCCACTCACTCACTCACCCACTCACTCACCAACTCACTCACCCACTCACCCACCCACCCACCCACTCACCCACCCACTCACTCACCCACTCACCCACCCACCCACCCACCCACTCACCCACCCACTCACTCACTCACTCACCCACTCACCCACTCACTCACTCACCCACCCACTCACTCACCCACTCACCCACCCACTCACCCACCCACCCACTCACCCACCCACCCACTCACTCACCCACTCACTCACCCACTCACTCACTCACTCACCCACCCACTCACCCACTCACTCACCCAATCACTCACCCACCCACCCACCCACTCACTCACCCACCCACTCACCCACCCACCCACCCACCCACTCACTCACTCACCCACCCACTCACTCACTCACTCACTCACCCTTCCACCCACTCACCCACCCACCCACTCACTCACTCACTCACCCACCCACTCACCCACCCACCCACCCACCCACCCACTCACCCACTCACCCACCCACCCACTCACCCACCCACCCACTCACTCACTCACCCACCCACCCACCCACTCACCCACCCACCCACTCACTCACCCACCCACTCACCCACCCACTCACCCACCCACCCACTCACCCACTCACCCACCCACCCACTCACCCACCCACCCACTCACTCACTCACCCACTCACTCACCCACCCACCCACTCACTCACTCACCCACCCACTCACCCACCCACCACCCACTCACCCACTCACCCACCCACCCACTCACCCACCCACCCACTCACTCACTCACTCACCCACTCACCCACTCACCCACTCACCCACTCACCCACCCACCCACTCACCCACCCACCCACTCACTCACTCACTCACTCACCCACCCACCCACTCACCCACCCACCCACCCACTCACCCACTCACCCACCCACCCACCGTCCACCTTTGTCTCTCTGCAGCTGCTGTGGTGAGCTCACCCTGCGGCTCCCTCGACTCACACGAGGAGGACAAGGACACCGACAATGGCCGCCCCCGCCCTGCACGTGTGAGTGACCTTGTTCAGGCTGAGCGGACCTAGAGGCGACCCGGTTTAACACAGCATGTGGGTCTCTGTGTGATGAGTCTATGGGTCTCTGTGTGGTGAGTATGTGGGTCTCTGTGTGGTGAGTCTATGGGTCTCTGTGTGGTGAGTCTGTGGGTCTCTGTGTGGTGAGTCTGTGGGTCTCTGTGTGGTGAGTCTGTGGGTCTCTGTGTGGTGAGTCTGTGGGTCTCTGTGTGGTGAGTCTGTGGGTCTCTGTGTGGTGAGTCTGTGGGTCTCTGTGTGGTGAGTCTATGGGTCTCTGTGTGGTGAGTCTATGGGTCTCTGTGTGGTGAGTCTGTGGGTCTCTGTGTGATGAGTCTGTGGGTTTCTGTGTTGTGAGTCTGTGGGTCTCTGTGTGGTGAGTCTATGGGTCTCTGTGTGGTGAGTCTGTGGGTCTCTGTGTGATGAGTCTGTGGGTTTCTGTGTTGTGAGTCTGTGGGTCTCTGTGTGGTGAGTCTATGGGTCTCTGTGTGGTGAGTCTGTGGGTCTCTGTGTGGTGAGTCTGTGGGTCTCTGTGTGGTGAGTCTGTGGGTCTCTGTGTGGTGAGTCTGTGGGTCTCTGTGTGGTGAGTCTGTGGGTCTCTGTGTGGTGAGTCTATGGGTCTCTGTGTTGTGAGTCTGTGGGTCTCTGTGTGGTGAGTCTGTGGGTCTCTGTGTGGTGAGTCTGTGGGTCTCTCTGTGATGAGTCTGTGGGTCTCTGTGTGGTGAGTCTGTGGGTCTCTGTGTGGTGAGTCTGTGGGTCTCTGTGTGGTGAGTCTGTGGGTCTCTGTGTGGTGAGTCTGTGGGTCTCTGTGTGGTGAGTCTGTGGGTCTCTCTGTGATGAATCTGTGGGTCTCTGTGTGGTGAGTCTGTGGGTCTCTCTGTGATGAATCTGTGGGTCTCTGTGTGGTGAGTCTGTGGGTCTCTGTGTGGTGAGTCTGTGGGTCTCTGTGTGGTGAGTCTGTGGGTCTCTCTGTGATGAATCTGTGGGTCTCTGTGTGGTGAGTCTGTGGGTCTCTCTGTGACTTCCTGGGATCAAGCTCTGGGTCTAAGTGTCTTTCTCTCTCAGGAGGTTCATATTGAAATGTTGATGTTGATGATGATGTTCATGATGATGATGTTGCTGATGATGATGTTGATGATGCAGATGCCTCTGTACGCGTTGATGGGACTGGAAGAGGCTTCCAATCGGAAGATAGAAGCGGATGCCATGGACACCAATGACGATGGTGAACACCAACATCATCAGCATCAGCATCATCAGCATCATCAGCAGCATCAGCATGATCAACAGCATCAGCAGCATCATCAGCAGCATCATCAGCAGCATCATCATCAGCAGCATCATCATCAGCAGCATCATCATCAGCATAATCAGCATCATCATCAGCAGCATCATCAGCATCATCAGGATCATCAGCAGCATCATCAGCAGCATCATCAGCATCATCATCAGCATCAGCAGGATCATCAGCATCATCAGCATCATCATCAGGATCATCAGCATCATCAGCAGCATCATCAGCAACATCATCAGCATCATCATCAGCATCATCATCAGGATCATCAGCAACATCATCAGCATCAGCATCATCAGGATCATCAGCATCATCAGCAGCATCATCAGCAGCATCATCAGCATCATCATCAGCAGCAGCGGCATCATCATCAGCATCATCAGCATCATCAGCAGCATCATCAGCATCAGCAGCAGCATCATCAGCATCATCATCAGCATCATCATCAGCAGCAGCATCATCAGCATCATTAGCATCATCATCAGCAGCATCATCATCAGCAGCATCATCAGCATCATCATCAGGATCATCAGCATCATCAGCATCATCATCAGCATCATCAGCATCATCAGCAGCAGCAGCAGCAGCAGCGGCATCATCATCATCAAGTACGCACAACAACAACATAATGGGATGCATCAGCACAAATTATGCTAACGGTAACCATTACGATAATTTATGTTAATTTATGTTCCTCCACCGTCAGTTGCCTCTCCACCAATGATCGGCGGATCAGCGGAGGACCCGGCCAACATCGACCAATTAGAGGAGGAGCTGGGCCCCAAAGGTGAGTGGAGGGCTCATGGGCAATATCTGTTGAAGGATGCCAACCTGGGTTGGAGCCCTGGGTCTGGGTGTCTCTCTCTCTCTCAGGGGGTTCACAGTGGCCGTGTCAGAGACACAGGGTCTGGGTTGGAGCCCTGGGTCTGGGTGTCTCTCTCTGTCTCTCAGGGGGTTCACGATGGCCGTGTCAGAGACACTGAGGGTCTGGGTTGGAGCCCTGGGTCTGGGTGTCTCTCTGTCTCTCAGGGGGTTCACGATGGCCGTGTCAGAGACACAGGGTCTGGGTTGGAGCCCTGGGTCTGGGTGTCTCTCTCTCTCTCAGGGGGTTCACGATGGCTGTGTCAGAGACACAGGGTCTGGGTTGGAGCCCTGGGTCTGGGTGTCTCTCTCTCTCTCAGGGGGTTCACGATGGCTGTGTCAGAGACACAGGGTCTGGGTTGGAGCCCTGGGTCTGGGTGTCTCTCTGTCTCTCAGGGGGTTCACAGTGGCCGTGTCAGAGACACTGAGGGTCTGGGTTGGAGCCCTGGGTCTGGGTGTCTCTCTCTCTCTCTCAGGGGGTTCACGATGGCCGTGTAGGAGACAATGAGTTCGATGGCTGTGTGTCCGACACGGCCATTGTGAACACCACCCACACCACCATTGTGAACACCACCCACACCACCATTGTGAACACCACCCACACCACCATTGTGAACACCACCCACACGGCCATTGTGACCCCCACCCACACGGCCATTGTGACCCCCCCCCCCAGCCTCTGCGTTCCGCGTCACTGTGAGCTACCGGGGCCGCCAGCTGCTGTGCTGCACGGTGACCAATAGCAGCGGCTGCCTCATCACCAGCCACTCAGCCTGCGGCCGCGAGCCGACCAATGGCAGCGCAGCGCTCGAGGTCACCCGCACGCACAGCTACGCGCGGCGGGTCGCGGGCCCGGCGACGCCCGGCAACAGGACGCCGCCCTCCCATTGGACGCCCGCGACGGCCGATGGCCCCGCTCCTGACTCTGCGGGCCCCGTCCAGGACGAGTCGTCGTCGTCGTCGTCTCCTTCGCCGCTGCCGCCGCTGTTGTTGCCGTCGTCGTCCGACGACTGCGCCGGTGGCGGCGCCGGTGGTGGTTGTGGCGGCGATTGCGGCGGCGGTGATTGTGGTGGTGGCATTGGCGGTGGTGGCGGCGGCGGTCCCACCACCGTGGCACTGCCGTCCGCGGCGGCGTTCCTGGACGCTCGGCACCGGCAAGCGGCGGCCGAGTTCCTGCCCACGGTGGCACGCGGAGTGGAGCTCTGCTTCCTCACTCGCCGGCAGTACAACAACAACAACCGCAACAACAGCAGCAACAACCGCAGCCGCAGCGGCACAAAACGACGCCACCACCTCCGCCACCTGCGCCACCTTCGTAGCGACGAGAGGAGACATGCGGTGGACGCTGCGGGCGGCGATGGCGGTGTCGGTGATGGGGGCGATGGGGGTGGTGATGGAGGCGGTGATGGGGTCGGTGTCGGGGGCGGTGGTGCGGGGCTGTACGTGCGCAGGCTGTGCCGGGCCCGGGTGTTCACCGACGCCGGGCCGGCACTAGCGGCGGGGCGCAAGCTCCAGCGGGGGCAGGTGACGCTGCTCTTCAGCCTGGAGGAGTTCGCTCGCGGTGAGACGCCGGCAGAGAGAGAGAGAGAGATTGCTCGGTGCACATCGCTACCGTCACCACCGTCACCACTACTACCACACCCCTAGCACCACTACTACTATACCACCACTACCACCACCACCACCATCACCACCGTCACCACTACTACCACCACTACCACTACTACCACCACTACCACCACCACCACCATCACCACCGTCACCACTACTACCACACCCCTAGCACCACTACCACTATCACCACTACCACCACCACCACTACCATCACCACCACTACCACTATACCACCACTACCACTATACCACCACTACCACTATACCACCACTACCACTATACCACCACTACCACTATACCACCACTACCACTATACCACCACTAACACCACTACCACCACTACCACTATACCACCACCATCACCACTGCCTACCACCACCACCATCACCACTACTACCACCACTACCACTAACACCACCACTACCACCACCATCACCACTACCACCACCACCACAACCATCACCACTACTACCACCACTACCACTATACCACCACTACCACTATACCACCACCACCATCACCACTACCACTATACCACCACTACCACTATACCACCACTACCACTATACCACCACCACCATCACCACTACCACTAACACCACTACCACTACCACCACTACCACCACTACCACTATACCACCACCACCATCACCACTGCCTACTACCACCACCATCATCACTACCACCACTACCACTATACCACCACCACCATCACCACCACCACTACCACAACTACCACCACTACCACTATACCACCACTGCCTACCACCACCACCACCATCACCACTACTACCATCACTACTATCACTTACACAACTGCCACCACTACATCCATGACCACTAGTACTAGTTATAGTGCTAGTTGTAGTATAGTTATAGTACTAGTTATATTACTACTTATAGTACTAGTTAAAGTACTAGTTATAGTGTTAGTTGTAGTACTAGTTATAGTACTAGTAATAGTGCTAGTTGTAGTATAGTTATAGTGCTAGTTATAGTACTACTTATAGTACTAGTTACGGTAGTAGTACTAGTTGTAGTACTAGTTATAGTGCTAGTTGTAGTATAGTTATAGTGCTAGTTATAGTACTACTTATAGTACTAGTTACGGTAGTAGTACTAGTTGTAGTACTAGTTATAGTGCTAGTTATAGTACTAGTTATAGTTGTAGTACTAGTTGGTCGTACTAAGGATGCCCACGTGTGCCCACATAGTAGTAATTATGGTAATTAGTATAGTTGTAGTACTAGTTGTAGTACTAGTTGCTAGTTGTAGTACTAGCTGTAGTACTAGTTGCTAATTGTAGTACTAGTTGTAGTACTAGTTGTAGTACTAGTTGTAGTACTAGTAATAGTGCTAGTTGTAGTACTAGTTGTAGTACTAGTTGTAGTACTAGTTGTAGTACTAGTAATAGTGCTAGTTGTAGTGCTAGTTGTAGTACTAGTTGTAGTACTAGTTGTAGTACTAGTTATAGTACTAGTTGTAGTACTAGTTGTAGTACTAGTTGTAGTACTAGTTGTAGTACTAGTTGTAGTGCTAGTTGTAGTACTAGTTGTAGTACTAGTTGTAGTACTAGTTGTAGTACTAGTTGTAGTACTAGTTGTAGTACTAGTTGTAGTACTAGTTGTAGTACTAGTTGTAGTACTAGTTGTAGTACTAGTTGTAGTACTAGTTGTAGTACTAGTTGTAGTACTAGTTGTAGTACTAGTTGTAGTACTAGTTGTAGTACTAGTTGTAGTGCTAGTTGTAGTACTAGTTGTAGTACTAGTTATAGTACTAGTTGTAGTACTAGTTGTAGTACTAGTTGTAGTACTAGTTGTAGTACTAGTTGTAGTACTAGTTGTAGTACTAGATGCTAGTTATAGTGCTAGTTGTAGTACTAGTTGTAGTACTAGTAATAGTGCTAGTTGTAGTACTAGTTGTAGTACTAGTAATAGTGCTAGTTGTAGTACTAGTTATAGTACTAGTAATAGTGCTAGTTGTAGTACTAGTTGTAGTACTAGTAATAGTGCTAGTTGTAGTACTAGTTGTAGTACTAGTTGTAGTGCTAGTTGTAGTACTAGTTGTAGTACTAGATGCTAGTTATAGTGCTAGTTGTAGTACTAGTTGTAGTACTAGTAATAGTGCTAGTTGTAGTACTAGTTGTAGTACTAGTAATAGTACTAGTTGTAGTGCTAGTTGTAGTACTAGTTGTAGTACTAGTAATAGTACTAGTTGTAGTACTAGTTGTAGTACTAGTTGTAGTACTAGTTGTAGTACTAGTAATAGTACTAGTTGTAGTGCTAGTTGTAGTACTAGTTGTAGTACTAGTTGTAGTACTAGTTGTAGTACTAGTTATAGTGCTAGTTGTAGTACTAGTTGTAGTACTAGTAATAGTGCTAGTTGTAGTACTAGTTGTAGTACTAGTAATAGTGCTAGTTGTAGTACTAGTTGTAGTACTAGTAATAGTGCTAGTTGTAGTACTAGTTGTAGTACTAGTTAGTAGTACTAGTTGTAGTACTAGTTAGTAGTACTAGTTAGTAGTACTAGTTGTAGTACTAGTTAGTAGTACTAGTTAGTAGTACTAGTTAGTAGTACTAGTTAATAGTAGCTAGTTGTAGTACTAGTTGTAGTACTAGTTAGTAGTACTAGTTGTAGTACTAGTTAGTAGTACTAGTTGTAGTACTAGTTAGTAGTACTAGTTGTAGTACTAGTTATAGTGCTAGTTGTAGTACTAGTTGTAGTACTAGTATGTAGTACTAGTTGTAGTACTAGTTGTAGTACTAGTTAATAGTAGCTAGTTGTAGTACTAGTTGTAGTACTAGTAATAGTGCTAGTTGTAGTACTAGTTGTAGTACTAGTAATAGTACTAGTTGTAGTACTAGTTGCTAGTTGTAGTACTAGTTGTAGTGCTAGTTGTAGTAGCTAGTTGTAGTACTAGTTGTAGTACTAGTTGTAGTACTAGTTGTAGTACTAGTTGTAGTACTAGTTGTAGTACTAGTTGTAGTACTAGTAATAGTGCTAGTTGTAGTGCTAGTTGTAGTACTAGTTGTAGTACTAGTTGTAGTACTAGTTGTAGTACTAGTAATAGTGCTAGTTGTAGTGCTAGTTGTAGTACTAGTGTAGTACTAGTTGTAGTACTAGTAATAGTGCTAGTTGTAGTGCTAGTTGTAGTACTAGTTGTAGTACTAGTTGTAGTACTAGTTGTAGTACTAGTTGTAGTACTAGTTGTAGTACTAGTAATAGTGCTAGTTGTAGTGCTAGTTGTAGTGCTAGTTGTAGTACTAGTTGTAGTACTAGTTGTAGTACTAGTTGTAGTACTAGTTGTAGTACTAGTAATAGTGCTAGTTGTAGTACTAGTTGTAGTACTAGTTGTAGTACTAGTTGTAGTACTAGTTGTAGTACTAGTATAGTGCTAGTTGTAGTACTAGTTGTAGTATAGTTTAGTACTAGTTGTAGTACTAGTTGTAGTACTAGTTATAGTGCTAGTTAGTGCTAGTTGTAGTACTAGTTGTAGTACTAGTTGTAGTACTAGTTGTAGTACTAGTTGTAGTGCTAGTTATAGTGCTAGTTGTAGTACTAGTTGTAGTACTAGTTGTAGTACTAGTTGTAGTACTAGTTGTAGTACTAGTTGCTAGTTGTAGTACTAGTTGTAGTACTAGTTGTAGTGCTAGTTGTAGTACTAGTTGCTAGTTGTAGTACTAGTTGCTAGTTGTAGTGCTAGTTGTAGTACTAGTTGTAGTACTAGTTGTAGTACTAGTTGCTAGTTGTAGTACTAGTTGTAGTACTAGTTGTAGTACTAGTTGTAGTGCTAGTTGTAGTACTAGTTGTAGTGCTAGTTATAGTGCTAGTTGTAGTACTAGTTGTAGTACTAGTTGTAGTACTAGTTGTAGTACTAGTTGTAGTACTAGTTGCTAGTTGTAGTACTAGTTGCTAGTTGTAGTACTAGTTGTAGTACTAGTTGTAGTACTAGTTGTAGTACTAGTTGTAGTACTAGTTGTAGTACTAGTTGCTAGTTGTAGTACTAGTTGTAGTGCTAGTTGTAGTACTAGTTGTAGTACTAGTTGTAGTACTAGTTGCTAGTTGTAGTACTAGTTGCTAGTTGTAGTACTAGTTGTAGTACTAGTTGTAGTACTAGTTGCTAGTTGTAGTACTAGTTGCTAGTTGTAGTACTAGTTGTAGTACTAGTTGTAGTGCTAGTAATAGTGCTAGTTGTAGTACTAGTTGTAGTACTAGTTGTAGTACTAGTTGTAGTACTAGTAATAGTGCTAGTTGTAGTACTAGTTGTAGTACTAGTTGTAGTACTAGTTGTAGTACTAGTTGTAGTACTAGTTGCTAGTTGTAGTACTAGTTGTAGTACTAGTTGTAGTACTAGTAATAGTGCTAGTTGTAGTGCTAGTTGTAGTACTAGTTGTAGTACTAGTTATAGTGCTAGTTGTAGTACTAGTTGTAGTACTAGTTGTAGTACTAGTAATAGTGCTAGTTGTAGTACTAGTTGTAGTACTAGTTGTAGTACTAGTTGTAGTGCTAGTTGTAGTACTAGTTATAGTACTAGTTGTAGTACTAGTTGTAGTACTAGTTGTAGTACTAGTTATAGTGCTAGTTGTAGTACTAGTTGTAGTACTAGTTGTAGTACTAGTTGTAGTGCTAGTTATAGTGCTAGTTGTAGTACTAGTTGTAGTACTAGTTGTAGTACTAGTTGCTAGTTGTAGTACTAGTTGTAGTACTAGTTGTAGTGCTAGTTGTAGTACTAGTTGTAGTACTAGTTGTAGTGCTAGTTGTAGTACTAGTTGCTAGTTGTAGTACTAGTTGCTAGTTGTAGTACTAGTTGTAGTACTAGTTGTAGTACTAGTTGTAGTACTAGTTGTAGTACTAGTTGTAGTACTAGTTGTAGTACTAGATACTAGTTGTAGTCGCACTAAGGATGCCCACGTGTGCCCACAGATGTGCGCCGCTACGTGGAGGGCAGCAGCTGCGTGGCGCCCCCCACGGCGGTGCTGCTCTGCTTCGGGGAGATGCCCGGTGACAGCGGAGCTCACAAACAGCTCATCACCGCACGGGTACGGAGACACACACACACAGAGACACACACACAGAGACAGAGACACACACAGAGACACACACACAGAGACACACACACAGAGACACACACAGAGAGAGAGACACACACAGAGAGACGGAGAGACACACACACTTACCTGCTCACCCACCCATTCACCCACTCACCATCTTACCCACCCACCCACTTACCCACCCACCCGTCCACTTCACCTGCCTCCATCTCCTCCCTCCCGTTCCACTGCAGATTGAGCCACTGCTGGCTGTGGAAAGTCTTCGCCGGGTCCGGGATGTCCTGGCCAAGCCTCCACCGCCGTCGTCATCGCCGCCACCGGCACCAGGTCGTCGCCAGGACGACGACCCCGGCAGCCTGGACACCATCATGAAGTTCCTCACCGACACCGACGATGGCGGTGGCGGCCCTCCCACGCACGCCCAGCCGCCCTTCTGCGCCGACGGCTTCTTCTACGACCCCATTGGCCCGGGGATAGCCGTGTGACCCACCACAATTCCCGCCACCTATTCCCCGCGATCCGATTGGTCCAGAGACAGCCGCGTGACCGGCCATCCCTCTCTTTTTTCTGACAATCCCATGGGCTCGCGGGTGGTCGTGCGGTCTCCGATGCATACCGACGATGCCTTGTCGAGCGATCCGATTGGTCGCTCTGGGACGGGGAGGGGGGGGCGCTGGTGTGGGGGTGGCCGGATGTGGCAGTGGAAAAAGACCACCCATACCACGCTGGCTTGATTCAGATGCTGCATTGGAAATGAAACGAATGCTGTGTGCCGCGTTCATTTGAGTGCATTGCAACAATGTGACTGGCCTTCCGTAAGAATGTCGCCATATAGAGTTCATATATAAACATTTACGGGCATTTCACGTAGCACTTTGGAGTTAGATGCATCTTAATTAAAATAAGGGTTTAAGTCGAGGCTGGAGGAGTTTCATTTGTGCTGTTGTTAGTCGTTTAATCTGCGCGCTCTCTGCGTTCCAATCACTGTTGAGAATGTCCCTTGTTTCTATTTGATCCGTTCCGCACAAATGGAGATGTTCATCCATCCACTCAGCGGCTCACCCATCGGGGAGTCCCGGTGCAGTCACGGCAATGCCACTGAACCTCGCGACAAAGGTCTTCAACAACCCGACAGGCAGACTCGGGGCGGAGGTTAGAGCATTGTGTGTGTCTGGGTGTGTCTGTGTATGTCTGTGTGTGTCTTTGTGTGTCTGTGTGTGTCTGTGTGTCTGGGTGTGTATGTCTGGGTGTGTCTGTGTGTGCCTGGGTGTGTCTGTGTGTGTATGAGTGTGTCTGTGTGTGTCTGTGTGTGTCTGGGTGTGTCTGTGTGTCTCTGGGTGTGGCTGGGTGTGTCTGTGTGTATCGACTCAGCCTCAAATGAGTACCTGGTGCGGTGTGTAAACATCGCCGCTAGGGAGACAAAGGCGGCCGGGCGTGGTGCTGGCCACCCACCCCCTCGTGTGCCGTGCCGGCCTTTATAGGTGCTCGCTAACAGCACTTGCCCCTACAGTCTGTTAAGGCTATACGGGGGATCTTTGATCTTTGTCTGTGTGTGTGTGTGTGTGTCTGTGTGTCTGGGTGTGTCTGTGTGTGTGTGTCTGGGTGTGTGTGTCTGTCTGGGTGTGTGTCTGTGTGTTTCGCCACAACTCTGGCTATCGCCTGATGATGCTGGTTGTTGTAATCGCCAGCAACACCTCCAACTCAAACGGTCGACGTGGTGGGTTTGTGCTCCGACACGCAAGCGGTGAACGCTGAAGTACTCACGAATTGCCACGTTCTGTTGACGTGACAAACCTCCGGCTGTGTCCGGTGGTGCCGGGTTTCACGACACGTTTATATTCACGCGATCTAACCCAGTGACAGCACCGACAACCTGGAGTGCGAATAAATAACATCCATAATATCGTTTGCTTTGGGTTAGATCGCGTAAATATACAAACGTTGTGTCGTTAGACCCGCCACCACCCACAACACAGCCAACTAGTGAGGGTTGCCAACGCGTTGCTAGTGTAGTGTTGTAAAGAACGGACTTCTAAACTTCTTTATGGCACACACTGTGTATTGTCTTACCGTCCCTATCACACTAAGGGGTATACGGTCCCCTCACCCGTTACCCTGAGAAGACACAGCCTCCGGACCCTGCAGGCTGTCTAATCTCCCTGCTCTCCCAGCGTCCTCTGGCTGGACCTAGGGGATCTCTCCCCGACCACTGGTGACTCTGAGCCCTAGCCCTGACGAGGGCTGGAGGGCTTGGTCCAGGCTCCTAGATGTCTTCGGCCGACTTGGGTCTTCGTGTAGCAGAACTGGCCAAGAGCTCTCAGCGCTCCGGCTTGTATACCTGTTCGTGGCCCGGTTGACCAATCCCCGGCCACCTTGTGGGACCCTCCGATTGGTCCTTCCCAATCTGGCGTTTGGATCCTACCTCACCCCATGTGACCCTGACCGTTTGATTGAGCGGGAACCCTTGTTTACGATCCGCTCTCTCACAGTTTGCGAACAGCGAGTAGTAATCACCACTACACTAGTGCAGCACAGCGCTGTGTTGGAGAGCACATCCACAACGCGTTACAATGTTGTCGATTTGCTCCACAATATGCCGGTGTTTACGTGACACACCCTGTCACCAATCGCCTGTGTCGGGTGGTGGCGGGTTTCACGACACAACGTGTGTGTATTGACGCGATCTGACCCAGCAAAGCCTCTATCGGGGATCACGTTGGTCGCGAAAGCCTCGTGCTCGCGGTGGGGCGCGTGCCACGCCCCTCCTGTGACGTCACATCGCGTGACGTCACAGCACGTGACACCACGGCATTGCGGTTCCCGCCCCTCCTTCACTAAGTGTCGAATACCTCCGGGAGGGTGGGCGCACCACGTGACCCCTCATGGCCTCTGCGTGGGATTTTTTTTACAAATATGTTTTCTTCCGTCCCTCGGGACGTTCTCAATGGGGGTGGGGTGGACCTGTTCTCATGCACGCAGATGCGTATTGTATGTGCACCTAGCCTGGCACAAGCGGCGTGGTGATGTCACGGCGCTTAGTGACAAACTGCGGTGGTTATGCATTAGATCGTACGATTGTTACGTTTTATCTTAGGCCAACTCTTAAGCGATACACGGCCATATTTGTGTGTCAAGACCCTCCACCACCTGACGATGAGTGAGTGGCTGAGTGGGTGGCTGAGTGAGTGAGTGAGTGGACGGGTAAGTGGGTGAGTGAGTGGCTGAGTGGGTGGCTGAGTGAGTGACTCAGTGGGTGGGTGGCTGAGTGAGTGGCTGAGTGAGTGGGTGGATGAGTGAGTGGGTGGATGAGTGAGTGGGTGGCTGAGTGAGTGACTCAGTGAGTGGGTGGCTGAGTGAGTGGCTGAGTGAGTGGATGAGTGAGTTGGTGGGTGAGTGGGCGAGTGGGTGGCTGAGTGAGTCGCTCAGTGGGTGAGTGGCTGAGTGAGTGACTGAGTGGGTGGCTGAGTGAGTGGCTGAGTGAGTGGCTGAGTGAGTGGCTGAGTGAGTGGCTCAGTGGGTAGATGAGTGGGTGGGTAGCTGAGTGAGTGGGTAGCTGAGTGGGTGGCTGAGTGAGTGGCTGAGTGAGTGGCTGAGTGAGTGGCTGAGTGAGTGGCTGAGTGAGTGGCTCAGTGGGTGGATGAGTGAGTGGGTGGGTGGGTGAGTGGGCGAGTGGGTGGCTGAGTGACTGGCTCAGTGGGTGCTGCTAAACCTCCCTCTCTCTCTTCCTCACCGGGTGAGCGAGCCACCAGCACCAATGCCACTTTTTGCCGCGATGTTCCAGCGTGGTGGATGGTTTCATTACTCTAACATTGGTTGGTAACAGCCACCTTGCTAGACGCGTTACGCCTGTGATGTGTAACAAGTGTATTACTACTACTACATGTTAAACTCCAGTGTAATAAAAATGTAGATTGTATTCATAACACATGTTTTATTTCACTTTTGTTGATGTTGGCGGTAGTGGTTGATGTTGGTAGTAGTGGTGATGATAATGATGGTGGTGGTGATGATGTTGGTGGTAGTGGTGATGATAATGATGATGATTGTGGTGGTGATGATGGTGGTAGTGGTAATGATGATAGTGGTGATGATGATGGTGGTAGTGTTGGTGATGGTGGTGGTGGTGATGATGATGATGGTGGTAGTGGTGGTGATGCTGGTGGTCGTGGCGATGATGGTGGTAGTGGTGGTGATGGTGGTGGTGATGGTGATGATGATGATGGTGATAGTGGTGGTGATGCTGGTGGTAGTGGTGATGATGGTGGTAGTGGTGGTGATGGTGGTGGTGATGCTGGTGGTGATGATGATGGTGGTGATGATGATGCTGGTGGTAGTGGTGATGATGATGATGGTGGTGATGGTGGTGATGGTGATGATGATGATGGTGGTAGTGGTGGTGATGCTGGTGGTAGTGGTGATGATGGTGGTGATGATGTTGGTGATGATGATGATGGTGGTGATGATGGTGGTGGTGATGGGTTCCCTGCAGCCTCTCACCTCTCCTCCCATCGCTACACCCCCACCCACAGTGGAACTGCCGTCAGCCAACACCCACACCCACGAATCCTGAACGAGAATCCCTTCCAAGTCACCAGCTGCGACAAACCCTCAACTCCGAGTGCCGAGAGGGCCACGCTTCCTTCGCGATGTCTACGGGAGGTCGTGGGCTCGACCCTGACCCTGACCCTGACCTGCGATGACCGCTGTTGGCTCCGTACGACGCGAAGGGAGTTCGACGCACCCACGGGTTCATCTCCACGTGTTTGGAGTCTGCGTCTCTCTCTCTCGACGGCGACGCCGATTGGTTCTCCTGCCCCTTCCTCGGCGTCTCCGCTCCAATGCTCATAATGGACGCGGCGCGTTGAGAATCTCACTGACCACGTGCACCTGGGCGCGCTCGGCCTCGTCGCTCTTGATAGCGCTGTCGATTTGTGACGCTACGTGGCTCGAGTGGGCTCGAGCTGGTGAAATATAAAACGTTCGATGTAAAGCTTTCGTGACTGCAGCAGGGATTCATCTTCTTGGTTCTTTCGGTAAAGTCACGTAGAAGGGAAATAATAAAATAAAATTCAACATAATAAAATATTTTAGTATGTTTTTTCCCCCCTTCTACGTGACTTTACCGAAAGAACCGAGAAGATATAAAATATAGTTGAGTTGGTGAGACTCAGTGATGGGGGCTCCTGCCCCGTAGTAAGAGGCCACACGGGGGACCTTTGGGAGAGCGTCGTCGCCTCAGGTGGCCGAGTCAGAGGCATGTGAGGGTCCCGCCGGGCACGGAGGCTGTGCCTGCTCAGGCTACCGGGGGAGGGAACCGCATCTCCCTGTCTGTGCGTGTGTGTGCGTGTGTGCGTGTGTGTGTGCGTGTGTGTGCGTGTGTGTGCGTGTGCGTGTGTGTGCGCGTGTCTGTGCGTGTGCGTGTCTGTGCGTGTGTGTGTGCGTGTGTGTGTGTGTCTGTGTGTGTGTGTGCGTGTGTGTGTGCGTGTCTGTGCGTGTGTGCGTGCGTGTGTGTGTGTGCGTGTGTGTGTGCGTGTGTGTGTGCGTCTGTGTGTGCGTGAGTGTGTGTGCGTGTGTGTGTGTGTCTGTGTGTGTGTGTGTGCGTGTCTGTGTGTGTGCGTGTCTGTGTGTGTGTGTGTGCGTGTCTGT
This sequence comes from Lethenteron reissneri, assembly GCF_015708825.2. Classification (NCBI taxonomy): domain Eukaryota; kingdom Metazoa; phylum Chordata; class Hyperoartia; order Petromyzontiformes; family Petromyzontidae; genus Lethenteron; species Lethenteron reissneri. Next base: position 4,211,513 of record NW_026891376.1, read on the forward strand.
GTGTGTGTGTGTGCGTGTGCGTGTGTGTGTGCGTGTGTGTGCGTGTCTGTGTGTGTGTGTGTGCGTGTCTGTGTGTGTGTGTGCGTGTGTGTGTGTGCGTGTCTGTGTGTGTGTGTGCGTGTGTGTGCGTGTCTGTGTGTGTGTGTGTGCGTGTCTGTGTGTGTGTGTGCGTGTGTGTGTGTGCGTGTCTGTGTGTGTGTGTGCGTGTGTGTGTGCGTGTCTGTGTGTGTGTGTGCGTGTGTGTGCGTGTGTGGAGGAGGAGGAGGGACTGTGTCGGAAGAAAGACAATAAACCCGCGTGAGCCTTGAAGGAGTTCACTCATCTGTGATGACAACACGACACGTGTGTAGCGAGACCACGTGGGTGTGGGTGTGACGTCACTGCTGGCACCACGAGGCTGGGCGTGCAGTGCCGACCCCTACAGGACAGGGCGGTGGGAGCGCCGCCAGTAGGAACGGGGTCACCGGGGGCCGTGGCGCTCTGGTTGACCCCTGAGGACACGTGACCGGTGAAGTCTACACACGGGGGGGGGGGGGCACGTGGGGGCTCGGGGTGGCCACGTGGTTCGGGTCGAGATACTGCTGGAGGATTCTGGAAGGTGGGCGTGGCCAAGGGCGTGAACTCACTACACATTCAATTTCGATATTATTTTATTATTTTATTATATTATATTATTATATCATATTATTTTATTATATTATATTACTTTATAATATAATTTTATTACATTATGTTATTTTATTATATTATAATATTATTTTGTTATGTTTTATTTTTATTACTTTATTATTTCCATTCTACGTGACTTTACCGAAAGAACCAAGAAGATGAACTCACTACACATTTGTACAACGCAGAATGAATGAATGGAAGCTGCCCAGGGTCGCATTTCCTGCCTCGGCTTCCTGCGTGTGATTATTGATACCCCGCGGTCGATAACAAAGATGAGGGCAAAGGTCCCCCGTGTAGCCCACGTGCGATTTTGGGGCAAGTGCTGTTCGACCAAAGGATCACCTTCCCAGGTGTTTAACCACGTGCAGAGTAACGCGTGTCTCCCATTGGGTGTGTAGACGTAGGTCTGTGGGTCTGTGGGTGAGTCTGTGGGTCTCTGTGTGAGTCTGTGGGTCTCTGTGTGAGTCTGTGGGTCTCTGTGTGAGTCTGTGGGTCTCTGTGTGAGACTATGGGTCTCTGTGTGAGTCTCTGGGTCTCTGTATGAGTCTGTGGGTCTCTGTGTGAGTCTGTGGGTCTGTGGGTGAGTCTGTGGGTCTCTGTGTGAGTCTGTGGGTCTCTGTGTGAGTCTGTGGGTCTCTGTGTGAGTCTGTGGGTCTGTGGGTGTGTCTGTGGGTCTCTGTGTGAGTCTGTGGGTCTCTGTGTGAGTCTGTGGGTCTCTGTGTGAGTCTGTGGGTCTCTGTGTGAGTCTGTGGGTCTGTGTTAGTCTGTGGGTCTCTGTGTAAGTCTGTGGGTCTCTGTGTGAGTCTGTGGGTCTGTGTTAGTCTGTGGGTCTCTGTGTGAGACTATGGGTCTCTGTGTGAGTCTCTTGGTCTCTGTATGAGTCTGTGGGTCTCTGTGTGAGTCTATTGGTTTTTGTGTGAGTCTGTGGGTCTCTGTGTGAGTCTGGGAGTCTCTGTGTGAGTCTGTGGGTATGTGTTAGTCTGTGGGTCTCTGTGCGAGTCCGTGGGTCTGTGTGTGAGTCTAAAGGGACTCTATGTGAGTCTGTGTATGTGTGTGTCTCTGTGTGATTCTATGGGTCTCTGTGTGAGTCTATGGGTCTCTGTGTGAATCTATGGGTCTCTGTGTGAGTCTATGGGTCTGTGTGTGAGTCTATGGGTCTGTGTGTGAGTCTATGGGTCTGTGTGTGAGTCTGTGTATGTGTGTGTGAGTCTATGGGTCTGTGTGTGAGTCTGTGGGTCTCTATGTGAGTCTGTGGGTCTCTGTGTGAGTCTGTGTATGTGTGTGTATGTTGAACTTCTTTCGCACCGTACGTAGCCAACCAGAGGAGTGGGGGAAGGTCAGCAAACTAATCACAGAAAGCAGTTCTCAAGAAACGAGTTTGCCAGTCCCCATGATGACGACGATGATGATGACGATGATGATGATGATGGTGATGATGATGATGACGATGATGATGACGATGATGATGATGGTGATGATGACGATGATGATGATGGTGATGATGACGATGATGATGACGATGATGATGACGATGGTGATGATGATGGTGATGACGATGATGACGATGATGACGATGATGACGACGATGGTGATGATGACGATGATGATGGTGATGATGATGGTGATGGCGATGATGACGATGATGACGATGATGACGACGATGGTGATGACGATGATGATGATGACGATGATGATGATGATGACGATGATGGTGATGATGGTGATGACGATGATGACGATGATGACGATGATGACGACGATGGTGATGATGACGATGATGATGGTGATGATGATGGTGATGACGATGATGACGATGATGACGATGATGATGACGATGATGATGACGATGATGATGATGACGATGATGATGATGATGATGACGATGATGACGATGACGACGACGACGATGAAGCGGTGACCACCTCCTCTTTGTTCGACGTCTCGGGCCGCTCCCTTTGTGGTGGATCTTAATCAAAGTCGCCCCGGGGTCACGACCGCCCAGGCACGCGAACTGTGGGTCGAGGTTTCCCTTCACGGCTCTTATCGGCAGTGCCAGACCCACCGATTGATACAGAAATCGATTTAACACGTAGCAGGTGGAGTGGAATAATACTAATAATGCTTTCGTGACTCAGTGTCCTGAACTTTGGGTAACCCCGAACTACAATAATAATCACCATTGGAACCTCATTTGCCAGTAAAAAATATGATAATTGTTTTTTTTACCCTTTTATCTGGCAACAAAACTGACACCTTTTTTTTTACAGGAGTCATGTTTGCATAGACCACAATACCTGCAGTCATAATGCAAACAAAACACACAACTCTGATAATGTATGCACTGTCCTTGAAGTTGATTGGTCCACACCCGAGACAGCTTTCCTTAGAGCCTAGTCTCACATGCGTTGGACCAGATGACGCCAAAAGGCGCACAACTCAAAGACAATGCACCATCAGAGTATGAGAACTCGGGGTAAGAATTTACACCATTGGTACCTCATTTGCCAGTAAAAAATATGATAATTGTTTTTTACCCTCCTATCTGGCAACAAAACTGACACTTTTTTTACGAGGAGTCATGTTTGCATAGACCACAATACCTGCAGTCATAATGCAAACAAAAACATAACTCTGATAAGGACAGTGCATATATTATCAGAGTTATGTTTTTTTAGATCACGGATTTTATGTACTGTGCTGAATCGGACCTGGATCTTATGTTTGTTAAGAATTTTGGAGATCTTTTTGGTCACGCCTGCTATGTATGGCAACGTGATGATTTTGATCAGAGTTTGAGGTGGTTGTTTCTGTATGGTGGGAGAAACAGCTTGGCGTATAGTACGGTCAGAGTATCCGTTCATCTTGAGGGCCAGATGTACATGTTTCAATCCACTGGTCAGGTGGTGTTGGTCAGAGATGCCATGAGCTCTGTGGTATAGCGTTTTGATGAGAGAATTATTTGAGCCGGGTGGTGGTGGGAATCCGATTTCAAGTAGGAATCTGTGTGGGTGGCTTTCCTGTAGACAGTATGTCCCAAGGATCCATCAGGTCTCCTCTCAAACATAACATCCAAGAATGGTAGTTTGCCATCTTTCTCCACTTCCATGGTGAATCTAATGAATGGGTGTCTGGAATTGATGTGGTCCAGGAAATGGTTCAATGCTGGGAGGCCATGTGCCCAAATGACGAAAGTGTCATCCACATACCTCTGTAATAAAGGATTCGTTCACTGTGTCTGTCTCCGTTGTCCTTTATTTGGGTTCTTTATAACTTGTCCCACACGGCCCTCGCTCAGAGCCTCCCCGCTTGGCAGCTCGACAGCTGCCTTCGCTCCCGTAGCCTTTCTCCGGTGCAGACCTCCGGCTGCTCTCACTGCAGCTCCACCGCTGCTCCCCGTTCCTCCGTGCTCGGTCACCGCTGGCCGACGGTGCCGAGTCTTACCGTGTGGCGATCTCGCCACTCTCCACTCTCCGCCCTGCATGGCCTCACCCACTCTCCGCCCTGCGTGGCCTCACCCTGTCTCTATCCCCAACTCTCTCCTCACCCCGCTGGCTGGCGCCGTCATGAGCCCCTCAGCCATCAGGCTGAGGCACGGCGACCACCCAACGTGGTCTCCACTCTTCACTCCCCCGACTCCCCCCGATGTCTTCCTGTCTCCCCGCTATAACTTCTCCCCCACGTGACCCTGACTCCTCCCTCTCGGATCGTCACATCCGACCTGCCCATTTACGCCCGCATTACACCTCTTACACAGGGAAGGACGCAGGGTGGATGTCTGGATGGCGTCTGATTCAAACTTTTCCATAAACATGTTGGCTATCACTGGTGACAAGGGGGAGCCCATAGGGGTACCCTCATTCTGTTTGTAGAAGGTGCCATTCCAGGTAAAATAGGTGTTGGTGAGGCAATGCCTAACCAGCGCAGGTACATCCGAGTTCAGTCCATGTTGGACCAAGTCTTCAATTATTGTTAGGGTGTCAGGTACTGGGACCTTGGTAAACAGAGATACCACATCAAAGCTGACGAGGATATCGTCAGGAGACAGTACCATGTCCTTGACCATGGAGACCAATTGGGTTGAGCTGAGTACTGCCGAAAAGGTCTTGCCAGTGAAGGGGAGCAGAGTATCTGATAGAAACCGGGCTAGTTTGTAGGTAGGAGAGTTGATCGTTGACACGATGGGTCGTAGCAGGGTGCCTTCTTTATGGATCTTGGGAAGACCATAGAGTCTGGGAGGTCTTGCAGCCGAGGGTTTTAGGGAGCGACGTTTTCTTGGTTCGATTAGGGAAGTCGAACTCGTGATGATCTTGTTGGATTTGTCGTTAGGCTGTTAGTGGGGTCACTTTTAATTTTGGAGTAACTCCCATCATTGAGTAGGTCCTGGATTTTGTTGTTGTATGAGTCTTTATCCATGATGACCGTAGCATTGCCCTTGTCGGCCGAGAGGATGACTATATCATCTATATTTTTTAAATTCGCGAGTTCAGAGCGTTCGTTTTTGCTAATGTTGCTCGTGGGTTTCTTAGCATTCTTGAGAATAGTGGCTATTTCAGCTCTTGCTACATCCGCATGGATGTGTCCTATGCCTCTGAGGGCTACATCAATCTGAGAAATCACATCATCTACTGGTATATGTTTAGGACTCGTACTGACGTGACAGCTTCTTTGTCTTTCTCGGTTCTTTATTATCGCGTACAGTTCACATCTCCTCCGTCGGCATCACTCCATGTCCCTCCGTTCTCTCCCACGCACAACTCCCCATCGACATCACTCCATGTCGCTCCGTTCTCTCCCGCGCACAACTCCCCATCAACATCACTCCATTTCGCTTTGTTCTCTCCCGCGCACAACTCCCCATCAACATCACTCCATGTCTCTCCGTTCTCTCCCACGCACAACTCCCCATCAACATCACTCCATGTCGCTCCGTTCTCTCCTGCGCACAACTCCACATCAACATCACTCCATGTCTCTCCGTTCTCTCCCACGCAAAACTCCCCATCAACATCACTCCATGTCGCTCCGTTCTCTCCCGCGCACAACTCCCCATCAACATCACTCCATGTCGCTCCGTTCTCTCCCGCGCACAACTCCCCATCAACATCACTCCATGTCTCTCCGTTCTCTCCCACGCACAACTCCCCATCAACATCACTCCATGTCGCTCCGTTCTCTCCCGCGCACAACTCCCCATCAACATCACTCCATGTCCCTCCGTTCTCTCCCGCGCACAACTCCCCATCAACATCACTCCATGTGCCTCCGTTCTCTCCCACGCACAACTCCCCATCAACATCACTCCATGTCGCTCCGTTCTCTCCCACGCACAACTCCCCATCAACATCACTCAATGTCCTTCCGTCCGCTCGCTCCGCTGGCTCCGCTCGCTCTCCCTCTGCTCCTCTCCTCCAGCGGACCTCCCTCTCTGCTCTCTCTCTCCAGCTCGGTCGCTCTTTGTTCGCTCTGCCATCTCACTCCGTCGCAGCTTCTCCACCAAGGTCCGTTACTCCGCTGCTACCCTATACTGTACTCGCTCCGTCCACTGCTACTCTATCTGTATTCTCTGTATCCACTGCTACCGTACACTATCTCTCTCTGTCCACTGCTACCATATACTATACTCTCTTGTCCACTGCTACCGTACACTATCTCTCTCTGTCCACTGCTACCGTATACTATACTCTCTGTCCACTGCTACCGTATACTTTACTCTCTTTGTCCACTGCTACCGTATACTATACTCTCTGTCCACTGCTACCGTATACTAGCTCTCTCTGTCCACTGCTACCGTATACTATACTCTCTTGTCCACTGCTCCGTCTCTTCCTCTGTCCGTCTCTTGTCCCAGGCTCCAACCAACCCCCGTTTCTCCCCACGCTCTTTGCCTTTATCCCCGAACCAATTTCCCTTCATCAATTAGACCATCCCCGGCTTCGCCCCCAGCCCCCAGCCTCACGTGGTGTTGTTATTGTAGACATCGAGGCGCCAATTCCCGACACGCATCCCTCTCGTCCAATCACCACTACGAGGTTTGGAGCTGTAGTGCGACTGATTGGAAGGCTAACAGAACTCTCATGTCCATCCCTCACACGGCCATCATGAGAGAGAGAGAGAGAGACACCCAGGCCCAGGGCTCGAACCCAGGCTCCCGGCGTCTGTGGGCCGTCTGCTAGAGTTCGCTGAGGTCATTGGGGAAGGTGAGGCCGCAGCCTCTCATCTTCTCCGCGTACAGCTCGTCAAACCTCTCGCTCTGCTCCACAGTAAAGTAGTTCTTCCAGTCTCCCACGGTGCCTGGTGGGGGGTGGGGGGGCACGGTGGGGGGTGGGGGAGGGTGGTGAGGGGGGGGTGCCTGGTGGGGGGTGGGGGGGCACGGTGGGGGGTGGGGGAGGGTGGTGAGGGGGGGGTGCCTGGTGGGGGGTGGGGGGGCACGGTGGGGGGTGGGGGAGGGTGGTGAGGGGGGGGTGCCTGGTGGGGGGTGGGGGGGCACGGTGGGGGGTGGGGGAGGGTGGTGAGGGGGGGGTGCCTGGTGGGGGGTGGGGGGGCACGGTGGGGGGTGGGGGAGGGTGGTGAGGGGGGGGTGCCTGGTGGGGGGTGGGGGGGCACGGTGGGGGGTGGGGGAGGGTGGTGAGGGGGGGGTGCCTGGTGGGGGGTGGGGGGGCACGGTGGGGGGTGGGGGAGGGTGGTGAGGGGGGGGTGCCTGGTGGGGGGTGGGGGGGCACGGTGGGGGGTGGGGGAGGGTGGTGAGGGGGGGGGTGCCTGGTGGGGGGTGGGGGGGCACGGTGGGGGGTGGGGGAGGGTGGTGAGGGGGGGTGCCTGGTGGGGGGTGGGGGGGCACGGTGGGGGGTGGGGGAGGGTGGTGAGGGGGGGTGCCTGGTGGGGGGTGGGGGGGCACGGTGGGGGGTGGGGGGGCACGGTGGGGGGTGGGGGGGCACGGTGGGGGGTGGGGGAGGGTGGTGAGGGGGGGGGCACGGTGGGGGGTGGGGGGGCACGGTGGGGGGTGGGGGGGCACGGTGGGGGGGGGGGGAGGGTGGTGAGGGGGGGGTGCATGGTGGGGTGAGGGTCACGACCCATCACCTCGTGACCTTCACTCTCCACACCTCCGATGAACGCTGCTGGCTACGTACGGTGGTGCGAAAGAGGATCAACACACACAACAACACACAGACACACACACAGACACACACACAGACACACACAGACACACACACATAAAACAACACATAGAGACACACAGACACACACACATACACAACAACAACACACAGACACACACAGACACACACACCACAACAACACACATAGACACACACAGACACACACACATACAACAACACATAGACACACACAGACACACACACATACACAACAACACACAACAACACATAGACACACACAGATACACACACATACACAACAACACACATAGACACACACACATACACAACAACACACATAGACACATACAGACACACACACATACACAACAACACACATAGACACACACAGACACACACACATACACAACAACACACATAGATACACACACATACAGACACACACAGACACACACAGACACAACAACACACACAGACACACACAGACACACACAGATACGCACACATACACAACAACACACATAGACACACACAGACACAACAACACACACAACAACACATAGACACACACAGATACACACACATACACAACAACACACATAGACACACACAGACACACACACAGACACAACAACACACATAGACACACACAGACACACACACATACACAACAACACACATAGACACACACAGACACACACACATACACAACAACACACACAGACACACACAGACACACACACATACACAACAACACACACAGACACACACAGATACAGACACACACACATACACAACAACACACATAGACACACACAGACACACACACATACACAACAACACACATAGACACACACAGACACACACACATACACAACAACACACACAGATACACACAGACACACACACATACACAACAACACACACAGATACACACAGACACACACACATACACAACAACACACACAGATACACACAGACACACACACATACACAGACACACACACAGACACACACAGATACACACACATACACAACAACACACACAGACACACACAGACACACACACATACACAACAACACACATAGACACACACAGACACACACACATACACAACAACACACACAGACACACACACATACACAACAACACACACAGGCACACACAGACACACACACATACACAACAACACACACAGATACACACAGACACACACACATACACAACAACACACACAGATACACACAGACACACACACATGCACAGACACACACACAGACACACACAGATACACACACATACACAACAACACATACAGACACACACAGATACAGACACACACACATACACAACAACACACACAGACACACACAGACACACACACATACACAACAACACACACAGACACACACAGACACACACACATACACACACAGACACACATAGACACACACACATACACACACACACATACACAACAACACACACAGACACACACAGACACACACAGACACACACACATACACAACAACACACACAGACACACACAGATACACACAGACACACACACATACACAACAACACACACAGATACACACAGACACACACACATACACAACAACACACACAGACACACACAGACACACACACATACACAACAACACACATAGACACACACAGATACACACACATACAGACACACACAGACACACACAGACACAACAACACACACAGACACACACAGACACACACAGATACACACACATACACAACAACACACATAGACACACACAGACACAACAACACACACAACAACACATAGACACACACAGATACACACACATACACAACAACACACATAGACACACACAGACACACACACAGACACAACAACACACATAGACACACACAGACACACACACATACACAACAACACACATAGACACACACAGACACACACACATACACAACAACACACACAGACACACACAGACACACACACATACACAACAACACACACAGACACACACAGATACAGACACACACATATACACAACAACACACATAGACACACACAGACACACACACATACACAACAACACACATAGACACACACAGACACACACACATACACAACAACACACACAGATACACACAGACACACACACATACACAACAACACACACAGATACACACAGACACACACACATACACAACAACACACACAGATACACACAGACACACACACATACACAGACACACACACAGACACACACAGATACACACACATACACAACAACACACACAGACACACACACATACACAACAACACACATAGACACACACAGACACACACACATACACAACAACACATACAGACACACACACATACACAACAACACACACAGGCACACACAGACACACACACATACACAACAACACACACAGATACACACAGACACACACACATACACAACAACACACACAGATACACACAGACACACACACATGCACAGACACACACACAGACACACACAGATACACACACATACACAACAACACACACAGACACACACAGATACAGACACACACACATACACAACAACAGACACAGACACACACAGACACACACACATACACAACAACACACACAGACACACACAGACACACACACATACACACACAGACACACATAGACACACACACATACACACACACACATACACAACAACACACACAGACACACACAGACACACACACATACACAACAACACACACAGACACACACAGATACACACAGACACACACACATACACAACAACACACACAGATACACACAGACACACACACATACACAACAACACACACAGACACACACAGACACACACACATACACAACAACACACACAGACACACACAGACACACACACATACACAACAACACACACAGACACACACAGATACACACACAGACACACACAGATACACACACAGACACACACAGATACACACACAGACACACACAGATACACACACAGACACACACAGACGCACACACATGGCGTTGCAGGTTACTTCTTTGATGGAGTTAAAGAGCGATTTGTGATCGCGGCCACTGAGGCAGACTCCATTTCATCAGCAACCCGCGACCACCTTGCAGCGCCTCACGGCTCTCCGAACCTCCGAGCGAAGGCTGCGGTAAACCTCCTCATTCTCTGACGTGGGATGTTGTAGTGGGCCGGTCGCTTTTTCACAGCCAGCCTGAACACCTCCTCTGTCAGCCAGGGTCTCTGGGGAGGTCTGGACCGCGTACCCAAAGCAGCCATTGCAGCTGCCTGAGTCACAGTCCTAAACCTCGCCCATTTATCCTCGATATCAGGAGGAGTTGGGGACGATGCCAACCCCAGCTGCAAGCGATGATGAAATTCTCGCTTGCAACTTTCATCAGCTAGCTGAGACCAGGCCACCGTGGGTTTGAATGGGGTCCTGGGTGTACACCCACCACCGGAGTGGAAGAATGGCAGGCGCATCTTACAGATGACTAGTCGATGGTCAGTGGACAGATCAGCTCCACGGTAGGTCCTGGTGTCAAGGACATGGGCCTGCATCAGGCGCTGGTCCGTCACTATGTAGTCCAGCAGATGTTCTTGCTTGGACTCGGCATGCATCCATGATGTTGTGTGGATGCGCCGATGCTGGAACAGCGTGTTGGTAATTACAAGCCCATGGGCTGCATAAAAATCTAGCAACTTCCGGCCATTGTTATTGAGCTGATCTGGCCCATGCCTTCCAATCACTCCAGACCAGGTGCCAGCATCATGACCAACTCGGGCATTGAAGTCACCGAACAAGATGACTCTATCCCGAGGGGCCACTTTAGCCAGCACCTGTGACAGGAGGTCATAGAAGGCATTTGACTCATTGGCCTTGCCTGCATCCCTCCACGGATGTTCGTCTTCGGTGGGGCATATGTAACCACAACCACCACTCCTCGCCTCTGGTGGATGGGAAGGCGAGCCCAAAGTAGCCTGGGGCTTACAGCTTTCCACACCTCACCGCCACGCTCCAACACTCCCTTCATTCGTTTGTTCAGAAGAAGAGCCACTCCCTGTTGTTTGGCAGTCTCCTGCCCCGAGTAGAGGACTGTCCACCCCTCATAGTGGCAGGAGCCAGAACCGGTCCACCGGACCTCCTGAATACCACAGAGATCCAGGCGGTACCGGTCCAGCTCCCGACAGAAGAGTTGCAGCCTCTCCTCCGCAGTGAACGTTCGAACATTCCACGTAGCCAACCATAGTGGTTTATTGTTGTTTCTGGAGGAGCCCTGATGGTAAGACAGACAACAACAACCGCCATTCGCCACTAAGTGACAGTGACGTTACCACGGCGCCTGTGCCAGGCTATGTGCACCTTGAGGCCATGTGAAGTGCCGAAGGCTCGCTGACAGGAGGACTCGGGCTCAGACGCAGGTGCCATGGGTTGGCTGAGTTGACTGGTGGATGCATCTCCAGCTGTACCCTCTACTGTGCCAACTTGCTGCATGTTAGCCGACTGGCGCTCCGCTCGTGGTTGTGAGCGTCGCTCCTCTGCCCTCTGTTCTTGCTGGAGGGTGAATGGTTCCAAATTCCCAGTAGCAGCGTTCTTCACGAGCCTCACAAAGAGACCCATAGACTACTCACACAGATATCCATAAACTCATACAGAGACCCGTAGACTCATACAGAGACCCATAGACTAGTGACACAGAGACCCGTAGACTACTCACGCAGAGATCCATGAACTACTCACGCAGAGCCCCATAGACTCACACAGAGATCCATAAACTCACACAGAGACCTGTAGACTACTCAGACTACGAGCTGCATCATCACCACCATCACCACCACCACCATCACCTTTCCTCATGAAGGGCCCCTTGCTCAAGTCCACCAACCCCGCGGGCATCGCCTCGTAGTTGGTCATCTTGTTGACCCTCATGGAGGCGAAGGAGCAGTGGTGGACGATGGAGTCAATCGTGGAGTCGTCCTGCGGCCGGTCGAGGAAGCGCGACACGCGCAGCACGCTGCCTCGCAGGTCCTGCAGCAGAGACCCGAGGGGTCAGGGGGTCAGGGGGTCGAGGGGGTCGAGGTGGACTGACGAGGGGTCAAGTGTTCCACGACTACATCGGCATTCATCTCCATGACCACTGATATCTCTACTGCGCCTCCCATTGTCACCACCACCTCTATCACCACCTCCATCATCATCATCACCACCTCCATCACCACCTCCATCACCACCTCCATCATCATCATCACCACATTGAACATCATCACCACCTCCACCACCACCACATCCATCATCATGACCAGTGTAATGCTGCTGATACTGATGAATGATGCTGCTTATGATGCTGCTACTAATAATGCTGCTGATGATGCTGCTGCTAATGCTGATGCCGCTGATGATGATGATGATGGTGCTGCTAATGATGATGCCGCCGCTGCTACTGTTGCTGATGATGGTGCCAATGATGCTGATGATAACTCTACTGCTGCTACTGATGATGATTATGCTGATGTTGATGCTGCTGCTACTGCTGATGATGCTGCTGATTACCTTGATCATCTCTTCGAAAGTCATGAAAAGAATGTTGGCCTTGTGTCTCATCTCGTACCATTCACGCACGTGCTTGAACCACGTCTCAGCGTTGACTTTCGCTGCCATAGCGGAAGGACAACAACAACGAGGCACACAATATAAAGATCTCCCAACATTCTAACATGCTGTAGGGGCAACATCATTGCCAACACTACCACTATGACCACCACCAATACCACCAAAATCATCATGACCATCACCAACACCACCACCACCACTACCACCATCATCATCACCACCACCACCATCATCACCACTATCACCTCCATTATCTGGTGCAGTGTGTAAACATGGCCAATAGAGAGACAAAGGCGGCCGGGCCTGATGCTGGCCACCCACCCCACAGTGACGGCCTTCATAGGCACTGCTACTCGCTAACAACACTCGCCACTACATCATGTAGGTAAGTGTGAGTTAGCGTGGTTGAGTGAGTGAGTGGAGTTTGTATGATCTCCCCCTGTCCTACAGAGTGAGTGTAGTTTGTATGATCTCCCCCTATCCTACAGAGTGAGTGGAGTTTGTATGATCTCCTCCTGTTCTACAGAGTGAGTGGAGTTTGTATGATCTCCCCCTGTCCTACAGAGTGAGTGGAGTTTGTATGATCTCCCCCTGTCCTACAGAGTGAGTGGAGTTTGTATGATCTCCTCCTGTTCTACAGAGTGAGTGGAGTTTGTATGATCTCCCCCTGTCCTACAGAGTAGAGTTTGTATGATCTCCCCCTGTCCTACAGAGTGGAGTTTGTATGATCTCCCCCTGTCCTACAGAGTGAGTAGAGTTTGTATGATCTCCCCCTGTCCTACAGAGTGGAGTTTGTATGATCTCTCCCTGTCCTACAGAGTGAGTGGAGTTTGTATGATCTCCCCCTGTCCTACAGAGTGAGTGTAGTTTGTATGATCTCCTCCTGTCCTACAGAGTGAGTGGAGTTTGTATGATCTCCCCCTGTCCTACAGAGTGAGTGGAGTTTGTATGATCTCCCCCTGTCCTACAGAGTGAGTGTAGTTTGTATGATCTCCTCCTGTCCTACAGAGTGAGTGGAGTTTGTATGATCTCCCCCTGTTCTACAGGGTGAGTGGAGTTTGTATGATCTCCCCCTGTCCTACAGAGTGAGTGGAGTTTGTATGATCTCCTCCTGTTCTACAGAGTGAGTGGAGTTTGTATGATCTCCCCCTGTTCTACAGGGTGAGTGGAGTTTGTATGATCTCCCCCTGTCCTACAGAGTAGAGTTTGTATGATCTCCCCCTGTCCTACAGAGTAGAGTTTGTATGATCTCCCCCTGTCCTACAGAGTGAGTAGAGTTTGTATGATCTCCCCCTGTCCTACAGAGTGGAGTTTGTATGATCTCTCCCTGTCCTACAGAGTGAGTGGAGTTTGTATGATCTCCCCCTGTCCTACAGAGTGAGTGTAGTTTGTATGATCTCCTCCTGTCCTACAGAGTGAGTGGAGTTTGTATGATCTCCCCCTGTCCTACAGAGTGAGTGGAGTTTGTATGATCTCCCCCTGTCCTACAGAGTGAGTGGAGTTTGTATGATCTCCTCCTGTCCTACAGAGTGAGTGGAGTTTGTATGATCTCCCCCTGTTCTACAGGGTGAGTGGAGTTTGTATGATCTCCCCCTGTCCTACAGAGTAAAGTTTGTATGATCTCCCCCTGTCCTACAGAGTGGAGTTTGTATGATCTCCCCCTGTCCTACAGAGTGAGTAGAGTTTGTATGATCTCCCCCTGTCCTACAGAGTGGAGTTTGTATGATCTCTCCCTGTCCTACAGAGTGAGTGGAGTTTGTATGATCTCCCCCTGTCCTACAGAGTGAGTGTAGTTTGTATGATCTCCTCCTGTCCTACAGAGTGAGTGGAGTTTGTATGATCTCCCCCTGTCCTACAGAGTGAGTGGAGTTTGTATGATCTCCTCCTGTCCTACAGAGTGAGTGGAGTTTGTATGATCTCCCCCTGTTCTACAGGGTGAGTGGAGTTTGTATGATCTCCCCCTGTCCTACAGAGTGAGTGAAGTTTGTGTGATCTCTCTCTCTCCCTGTTCCGTGTGGGGTTGTTGAGTGCTCACGATACTTGTGTAGAGTCAGTCCGCCCCCTGGCGGCCGTGAGGGCTAATGACGGGTGGGAGAAAGTCACAATCGACAGAACAGAGAATGGCGGCGAGTGACCACCAGGGGGGGCTAACTAGGCCAGGGGCAAGCAGAGAGGGGATCGATCCTGGCAGTTGGACAAGAGGGGCGGGGCCAGGGGCGGGGATATGAGGCCGAGTAGAACCGGGGTTCTGGGCGCCGTAGGAATAGGGGTCGCTGTCGACGCTGTGTAGACAGCAGCTCTAGAGAGACACGTGGTGGTGGCTGTGTAGACAGGTTCAGGGCCTGCCTTGGCTCCCCCCACCCTCAACCAGTACATATACAAAGACTGTGTTCTTGGAATGTCTCTCACTTGATACAGCTGTCGTGCTGTGGCAATACCACCTGAAGACGGAAGCTTGTGTTGCCTCCGAAACGTCGTGGTTTTAATTTTATTTTACTTTTATACAAATTTTACCTACGTGACTTTACCGAAACAAACCCTAAGAATATGAATCCTTGCAGTCACGAAAGCTTCAAATCTATAAAACTCTGTAGAGAGACACGTGGTGGTGGCTGCGTAGTCAGCCAGCTCTAGTGCTACCTCGGAGATCGAACTTAATTCGTTCTAGAAGCCATTCGAACACCGATTTGTTCGAACACCAAATCAATTAATGTCAATTACATTAATTGGTTCCAGACACAAGAAATCTCTCATTATAAAGCATTTTTACGCGAAGTTTACAGTAATTACATGCATAAACTCATACAAAAAAACAAGAAACACACTAAATAAATGGAATAAATGAATAAATACATGGAATAAATGAAATACACGAACATTGAACTTCACTTTACCTGTAGTAAGGAGAGTTGATGGCTTGAGTAGAGGGTGGTGAGGAGGAGGATGAGGTAAAACCTTCGTCTGGGCAGGCGTCCTGCACCGCTGGTGACGCTGGCCATGCGGCTCTCAGCCGTACAGCTTCTTTCAATTTCGATTTAAAGCTTTCGTGACTGCAGGGATTCATCTTCTTGGTTCTTTCGGTAAAGTCAGAGTCATTCAGACGCTGTCTTTCCGACAGACCTGTTCTTCACCTGAGGACGGCTGCTTGCGTTGTGGCCGAAACGTCGTGAGAATTATTTTATTATGTTTAATTTTTATTATTTTATTATTTCCCTTCTACGTGACTTTACCGAAAGAACCAAGAAGAGGTTCTTTCAAGTCGCGATTCGCCCGTTCGAACTCCGAATATCTTTTGTTTTCCGGGGCAAAAAATGATCTGAAATATCGTTCGAACACCGATTTGTTCTAGTTCTGGTGCGTTCGATCTCCGAGGTTCTACTGTATCTAGTTAGACATCGCCGTGGTCGATATATAGTGAACCAGCTATATCGTCGATGAGCGCTGAGTAACCTGTGACTGTCATTAGAGTTGTAGCTGTTTGCCGACGAGAAATAAATAAGAAGCCGTCTAAAGTTGGTGTCTCTGCAGTCATTACGTCACACTTGTGGTGGTCGTGGTGGTGATAATGATGCTGCTGCTGCCGACGATGATGATTGGAGACCAACCTTGATCTTCGAGGTATATCTCAATGTATGTTTTGAAATCGCCAGGGTCCGGAATGTGGCAGGAGATCTTGGAGAACTCGTACAAGGACACCAGTGTGTCCTTGGGATGCCTCGCCAAGTAAATGACCTGGCCGGTGCACACATCGGAGAATCGTGGTCACGATCGTCGTCGTCATCATCGTCATCAGCAGAATAATCATCAGCAGCAGCATACTCAACAGCAGAATCATCATCAGCCGAATCAGCACAATCATCATCAGCACAATCATCATCATCATCATCAGCCGAATCATCATCAGTAGAATCATCAGCAACAGCACAATCATCATCAGCAACAGCGGAATCAATGTTCTATCATTCTCATCAGGACAGGGCCACTGTGAGGCCCACTGTGAGAGAGTCAGAGAGACGGACAGAGAGAGATAGAGACAGAGAGACAGAGACAGAGAGACAGAGACAGAGAGACACACACAGAGAGACAGATAGAGAGAGACACAGAGAAACAGAGAGAGAGACAGAAAGACACACACAGAGTGACACCGAGAGGCAGAGAGAGACACAGAGACAGACAGAGACACAGAGAGACAGAGCGAGAGACAGAGAGACACACACAGAGACACAGACACACAGAGACACACAGAGACACACAGAGAGACAGAGAGAGACAGGGAAAGAGAGAGAGAGACAGAGAGAGACAGAGACACACACAGAGAGACAGAGACACACACAGAGAGACAGAGAGATAGAGACAGAGACACAGAGCGACAGACAGAGACGCGGCCACCACGAGCCCCGGCCTCACCTTGCCCTTGCCGCCCTCTGTGAGCTGCTGCGGCGCCAGGTGGATCTGCAGGTGCGTGGTCATGAGCCGGGGCGAGGGCTGCAGCTCGAGCTGATGTTGCCTGAAGGCGCCCTCCAGGTAGGGGGCCCTCTGCCAGGTGCACGACGTCGCCACCGCCTCCAAGTCCCCGTCGCTCAGGAGCAGGCTCGCAATCTCCTGCATCCACGTGGTGCCTGTGGGGGTCAGGGAGAGAGGTGGAGAGAGAGAGAGAGAGTTAGAGAGAGACAGGTAGAGTGGTCGAGAGAGAGGTGGAGAGAGAGAGAGAGGTAGAGAGACAATATTGGAGAGAAATGGTCTCTCCATTTAGTGTCCGGTAGGTCGTAAAGGTCCCGGGAATGCAGTGCCTTGACACAGCCACGTGTAGAGCGCCTTGACGCAGCACGTGTAGAGCGCCTTGACGCAGCACGTGTAGAGCGCTGGCTGTGTTCGGGGCACTCTTCAGGGGCACGTTCCTGCAGCCTCGGAGCTTCAGTGGCTTCTCGTTGTTGCTGTGGCCGGGGGGCTGCAGCAGCAGCAGCATCAGCAGCAGCACAACTCCGGGAAAGAAGAGAAGAGGGGGGGTGGAGGGCCGCCATCGATCCCCGGCGCCTCCAGCTTCAGGCGCAGCTCCTTCATGGCGTGGAGCGACGTCCCGCAGCAGCTTCTCCCCGGCGAGCGTGGAGCGGAGTCCCCTAGCTGTGCTGGCGATCTCAGCTGCGGTCTTCCACTTGGGCTGGTGGGCCTGCACGAGGTGGAAGACTGTCCGCAGCCCTGCCGATGTGAGGCGTAGAGGCAGGGTCCTCTCTCCTCTAATCCCCTGGAAGAGGCCGTTGGAGAACAAGGGCTCGTTGAGGTAATGTGCGAGCTCGTAGCGCTCACGCGTTCTGCTCCACTCGAAGCTCCGCCACGCGTCCAAAAGGCTCTGGTGATAAGCTGGCAGCCTCGTGTAGTCGACCAGGCTTAGGTCCAACAGGAAGAGCTCCTTGCCATACCTCAGGCACCCCCTGTGTTTCTCAGCAGGGTGAGGGCCGGCGACGTCCAGGGTAGCTCCTCCCGGTCACACAGTGGCCACCCCACGGCCATGAGCCTGAAGCTTATGACCCTCGTGGCGACGTCCACTGGACCTTAGCCACCGTCACCCACCGGCAGGCAGAGAACCTCCGGCCTGAGCCGGTGCTTCCCATGCCAGACAAAGTGTGCGAGTGAGCGGTTCACTCGGGTGAGTAGCCAGGCAGCAAGTTGGAGGGCCTTGGTCCTGTGCCACAGCAAGAATGCCGTCAGGTTTTTCGTGACGAGCCCCTACAGGATATCTGCGCAGCGAGGCGTGCCCATGCCAGTAATTCAGCTTCAATTATGTCGGCCAGCCTGGTCCAGTTGTTCAGAGCGACGTGTGGTTTCTACAGGTAGACCCCGAGGCATTTGACTCGGTCGGCCTGCCAGCTGACTCCTCCTGGGTGGAGAACAGACCCTGGCGGAGGAGGCCTTCTCAAACACTGCAACCACCTGGCAGAGCGCGGAGACGTCATGCACGCCGTTGAGCACGACGCATGTGTCGTCTGCATGGGCCGAGAGCCTGACGACCGGGAACAGGGTGGCTGCCCTCTGGTGACTGAGGTTCTGTGGCTCTCCCTTCGGGTGAGGTGAGCCGGCCTTCGTCGCTCTCCTGCTGCGTGGCGCCGGTGGTTCCTCTTGCCCTGAGGCCGCTGCGGCGGCGTGTGGCGGTGGCGGTGGGGGTGGTGGCGGCGCTTTACCCACCGCACCGCCATCACGCGGGCCGCCATCCACCACGTGTTCGGTTTCTCCTCCCCCTGCGCCGTCGAGGTCAGCGCCCGCCAGGGGGCATTGCTCGCTTTGTGAGGGTGGGCCTCGTGCTCGGCGGTTAGGGGCAGCGCGGCCTCCTCCTCCTCCGCCCGGCTTCACCCTGCGCTTGTGTGAGGAGACGAGGGCGAAGCCATCGTCATCCTCGTCGTCGCTGGGCGGTTTTGTGCGATCGGCCGCCGAGTCAGCGGCCTCCTGCGATAAGAGCTGGCGCTGGTGCTGTGGTGGCGGCTGCTGCTGCTGCTTTTGTTGCTACTGCTGCTGCTGCTGGCACTGCTGCTGCTGCAGCTGCTGCTTCTGCCGCTGCTGCCGAGGCAGTTGTGGTGGCTGCTGCTGTTGTTGCTGATGATGCTTCTGCAGTGTGACGTGTGGTACAGGCTGCGCGATTTTACTTTTGGTTTGCCTGTGCAGTTTGCTGTCTGTCGTGTACTTAAAGTTCACGTTCAGTTCCGTGTTGTTTGCGTTCAGAATCATAAATGTTTGTCGCTTAAACGTCAAGACGTGCGCCATTTCTGGGTCCCGTGTGTGCAAGGGCAGCGTAATGATGCGGGACACAACTTTGCCGAACGGCTCAAGGTCTCGTTGTCGGTCGCCACTTTTGAGGAAGGTGGGGAGTTGGAAATGACTACTTTTTGCGCGGGGGGACGAGAGAGGTGTGCATTGCACAAATATCTCCCCCTTGAGGGTGAGCCCCGTGGCGATGATGCACGCCACCATCTCCTCGTTGCTGAGGAGGAGTGTATAGCCGCGGTTCGTGCAAGTCGCGGCGATGACGTTGGTTTCCCCCACACCCTGTCCAGCGGAGGTGATCACGTCGTCCGTAGGGACCTCTGGTGGTAGGAAGCAGATCATTCCATTTTACACGCGTTTATTTAACTCACTCCGTCTGTTGCATATCCTCAAATCTTGTAACTCAATTTTGACCAACTTCCCAATGTGCTATCGACTGCCAACTTGGTATAGCTGTGTCATACTGATGACAATACTATTTTCTATCATTAAAATTTTAAAATATTTATTTTTAAACGATCTTTTATACGGCTATAATTGTCCACGCTCAACTCACGTTGCCTGTAAATCACCACGTGGTCCCTGACGTCACGGCAAGCTGCGGGGAGCCACGCCCAGAGGCGGGGGACGTGGAAGGAGGGGAGGGGCCATGGGGGAAGGGGGCAGGGGGAGGGGCAGCTCGGACAGTACATTTCATTAAAGCGTGTTTTTTTTTAAAGTATTTTTTAATATTTTATTTTGAAGAGCCTCCATCGTAGCGTGGGGTGCCATGTTAAACAAAAACATTATTTACATAAATATATAAATTACCTAAATATATGAATATATACTTTCAGCTGCACGGATGAAAGAATAAAAGAGCAGAAGAGGCGGGTGGAAAAGAAAGTGGATGAGAGGGAGACACGGGGGTGGCGTCAGGAGAGAGGGGGGGGGAGCTGTGATCACGAGAAACATGCGGCGTGGTGAGTGCCGTAGGGGTAGTAAACCCGCAGGAATGAAATGAAAGGATGATGAGAAAGAGCAGAGAGGAGAGTGGCGAGAGGAAAGAGCGATTTATATATTTTTAATAAAGCCCAAAATAGGAAGTCTGTGACAGAGGGGAGAAAGGGTACGGCCGGGTACGGGTACCCGTTTGCGACCCTGGTGCGGCCGGGTACGGGTAAGGAATCAAAACCCGTTTGCGACCTCTGGCCCATGAGCAAGCCAGCAGGCCTGCCGAGTAGCGACTGTGTTTAGACTCAACAGGGGTACAGAGACGTTAGACGGCACGACCCTGCGTGGTCAGTGACACTCACAGAGCGGGAGGAGACGTCAGGGGCACTCGATGGGAACCGGAGAGCCAAAGAGGGCACCGGGAAGCACAACAACTCTCTCAGGCGAGGCGAGGATGCTGATGAACGACGAGGCCCTCACTAGCAGGTAAAGGTGTACACGGAGTGCCATAGTGACACACCCTGTTGTGATGATGGAGAGAGAGGGAGGGGTAGAGAGAGACTTTTAAGCTACTTCATTGCTGCCAGCAGCAACAGCACTGGAGCCGATTTCGATATGAAACACAAAGTCGCCAGTAACAACCAAACACAATAAAAGGAGAAGCCACGTGCTACAGCACGTCACGTGGTGGTGTTCGTCACGCACGCCACGCCCACGAGCGAGCGCGTGAGGAGGAGGGTGCCCTTCACGCCGGTACTGAGAGGAGATTTTCCGGCCACCCAGCGTTGGAAGAAGACGCGGCGCGTCACCGGCGTGTGAGTGGCTACGCGGCGTGCTCCAGCCGGAGCCGTGCCTTGAGCAGGCCCCTGAACACTGGCACCACGTGGCAGCATCCACGTGGTGCCTTGGGGCAGCGGTGTGACGGCCACGGGGTCAAGCCGAAAGACAGGGGAGCAAGACGAGAGAGAGAGAGAGCAGATCGGTAGAGAGTTAGAGAGAGAGACACCCAGACCCAGGGCTCGAACCCAGGCTCTCAGTGTCTCCTACACGGCCATCGTGAACCCCCTGAGAGAGAGACACCCAGACCCAGGGCTCGAACCCAGGCTCTCAGTGTCTCCTACACGGCCATCGTGAACCCCCTGAGAGAGAGAGAGAGACACCCAGACCCAGGGCTCGGGGCGTCGAGGAAGCCTCTCACCGGACTTGGCGTAGGTGGCGATGAAGACGTCGTCATCCCGCACGGGCAGCGAGCGAACCCGCCGCACGGACTCCGGGGTGCAGAGCGGAGAGAGGAACTGCATGCCCCCCACCTCGAACATCCCCGAGTCCGGAAGGTCGGTCGACATGGCCCCCCTTGAACTCCAAAGGGATCATTGTGTACACACACGCACGAACACACACACACACACGCACGAACACACACACGCACGAACACACACACACACACGAACACACACACACGCACGAACACACACACACGCACGAACACACACACACGCACGAACACACACACACACGAACACACACACACGCACGAACACACACACACGCACGAACACACACACACACACACGCACGAACATACACACACACGAACACACACACACACGAACACACACACACGCACGAACACACACACACACGAACACACACACCACGCACGAACACACACACACGCACGAACACACACACACACACGCACGAACACACACACACGCACGAACACACACACACACGAACACACACACACGCACGAACACACACACACGCACGAACACACACACACACGCGCACGAACACACACACACGCACACGCACGTACAACAACAACAACCGCCATTCGCCACTAAGTGGCGGTGACGTCACCACGACGCTTGTGCCAGGCCATGTGCACCTTGAGGCCACGTGAAGTGTCGAACGCCCGCTGGCAGGAGGTCACGGGGCAGACCCAGCAGGTGCCACGGGTCGACTGACCGAGATGACCGAGATGACTGGCTGATGCACCACCTGTGCCCCCTACTGTACCAACTTGCTGTGCTTTAGCCACCCGGCGCTCCGCTCGTTGTTGTGAGCGTCGCTCCTCCACCCTCCGTTGTTGCTGGAGGGCGACTGCCTCCAACTGCTCAGTAGCGTCCTTCACGAGCCTCCTCCACAGAGGCCGATCTTGACACCGCTGGTACCGGTCATCGGCAAGTCCACTCAGCTCCACGTCCTCCTGTACCACATCACTCCATCTCTTCTCTAGCCCGTGCCGCGCCCGTTTAGCCCCCTCGATCCGGCTGAACAAAAGCTGTTTAGGCATGCGGTGGCTGGGCATGCGGGCTACATAACCCAGCCAACGCACTCTTGCCTGCCGGAGGAGCTCACCGATGGGACTTTGTCCAGATCTTTCAAGGATTTGTGAGCTCCTCACACAATCCAGCCTGTAGGTTAAACCCAGGATGGATCGTAGGCAGGCCAGCCTAAATGTTTCTAACCGGCGCACGTACACACACACACAAACATGCAGCAGAGACCCATAGACTCATCACACCACCGAGATCCATAGACTTATCACAAAGAGACCTATAGTCTTGTGCTATCTGTGTAAGTCTACGGTATCTGCATGGGTCTATGAATGTCCATGGATTTCACAATCCCGTGTGCTCACCTCTCTTCCTCTCTCTCTCTCTGGGTGACTTCAACACTGGGACCAGAGTCTAACCTCGACTCTCCTCGGGCTAAGGACGCTGCTGTGCGTTGTGTGTCCCTGTCATATATAAGAAGTCCGTGGCAGTGGGCTCCGCCCTGCGGCACTCAAATCAAGTGGATCGGGGGTCGCCACGCGGTCTGCCTCAGGTGCACTGGGGACATGACCAAGACCTTCGAACCCAGAGATCAATGCCACTGTGTTCAGTTCTTTCAACAAACCTTGGAACTTGTATCTTTGTGCAACTCAATCACCCACTCACCAACTTACTCATCAACTCGCTCACTCACCCAGCCACTCACAATCTCACTCACTAACACTCACCCAGCCACTCGCTATTTCAATCACTAGCCCACTCACTCATCCAGCCACTCACTATCTCACTCACTAGCCCACTCACTCACCCAGCCACTCACAATCTCACTCACTAATCCAACCACTCACACTCACTCACTCATTTACCCATCCACCATCCCATTCACTTACCCGTCCCCTCACTCACTCACTCACCGTCTTACTCACTCACCCACCAACTCCTTTCCTCGCTCACCCACCCAGCCACTCATTCACCTGCTCGCCATCTCACTCCAATACCAATGCTCGCCATTCACCACTAAGTAACGGTGACGTCACCACGGCGCTTGTGCCAGGCTATGTGCACCTTGAGGCCACGTGAAGTGCCGAAGGCTCGCTGACAAGGAAGACTCGGGCTCAGACGCAGGTGCCACGGGTTGGCTGACTGAGATGACTGGTGGATGCACCTCCAGCTGTACCCTCCACTGTGCCAACTTGCTGCATTTTTCCGACTGGCGCTCCGCTCGTGGTTGTGAGCGTCGCTCCTCTGCCCTGCGTTGTTGCTCGAGGGGCGACTGCCGCCAACTGCCCAGTAGCAGCGTCCTCACGAGCCTCCTCCATCTCACCCACTCACCCACTCACTCACTCACCCACCCACTCACCAACCCACTCATTCACTCACCACCCACTCATTTATCCACCCACCTACTCAGAAACCCACTCATTCACCTACTCACCATCTCTCTCACCCACCCACTCACCCACTCACTCACCCACCCACGCACTCACGCACCCATCCACCCACTCACCATCTCACTCACCATCTTGTTCACTCACCCACTCACCCACTCACACACCCACCCACTCACTCACCATCTGATTCAATCACCATTCCCTCCCCATCTCGCGTTGCCCATCATCAAGGTCGCTCGCCACTGGACCGACCTCTTCCCCCCTCCCCCTCACCCCGAGCCTCTCCCCGATAACAAAAAGTCAAAGTTGCGCTTTTATCAGACCATGGCCCCCTCTGGCGCGGGCTGGGGGGGGGGGGTCTCGTAAACCCGACGTCTCCTCGGATGACCCCACAACTCAAAGTCAAAGTCACGGTCTCCTCTGGACCCGTTTCGACTTATGGTGTCTCATTGGCAGCAGCAGAAGCAGCCAGGCGTAGCTTGTGAATGACAACGGTTCAATGCAAGCCAAACTCTTGGCCCGTTTCGAGATTCATTGACTCATCAGCAGCAGCCAGGCTTTGCTTAAACGTTTGACGTGCTGCGGCGTAGAGATGTCTTCTCCCTCGCCTGCTACACAGGAGGTCGTGGGTCCAATCCCAATCCTGACCCCGGCTGCATATTTGTCGGACACAATGAGAGTCTGGGTTGGAGCCCTGGGTCTGGGTGTCTCTCTCTCCCAGTGGGGTTCACTAAGCCAGAGACACTGAGAGTCTGGGTTCAATCCCTGGGTCTGGGTGTCTCTCTCTCAGTGGGGTTCAATAAGCCAGAGACACTGAGGGTCTGGGTTCAATCCCTGGGTCTGGATGTCTCTCTCTCAGTGGGGTTCAATAAGCCAGAGACACTGAGGGTCTGGGTTCAATCCCTGGGTCTGGGTGTCTCTCTCTCAGTGGGGTTCACTAAGCCAGAGACACTGAGAGTCTGGGTTCAATCCCTGGGTCTGGGTGTCTCTCTCTCAGTGGGGTTCACTAAGCCAGAGACACTGAGAGTCTGGGTTCAATCCCTGGGTCTGGGTGTCTCTCTCCCAGTGGGGTTCACTGAGACAGAGATACTGAGGGTCTGGGTTGGAGCCCTGGGTCTGGGTGTCTCTCCCTCAGGGGGTTCACAATGGCCGTGTCAGAGACACTGAGAGTCTGGGTTGGAGCCCTGGGTCTGGGTGTCTCTCCCTCAGGGGGTTCACAATGGCCGTGTCAGAGACACTGAGAGTCTGGGTTGGAGCCCTGGGTCTGGGTGTGTCTCTCCCTCAGGGGGTTCACAATGGCCGTGTCAGAGACACTGAGAGTCTGGGTTGGAGCCCTGGGTCTGGGTGTCTCTCCCTCAGGGGGTTCACAATGGCCGTGTCAGAGACACTGAGAGTCTGGGTTCAATCCCTGGGTCTGGGTGTCTCTCCCTCAGGGGGTTCACAATGGCCGTGTCAGAGACACTGAGAGTCTGGGTTGGAGCCCTGGGTCTGGGTGTCTCTCCCTCAGGGGGTTCACAATGGACGTGTCAGAGACACTGAGAGTCTGGGTTGGAGCCCTGGGTCTGGGTGTCTCTCCCTCAGGGGTTTCACAATGGCCGTGTCAGAGACACTGAGAGTCTGGGTTGGAGCCCTGGGTCTGGGTGTCTCTCCCTCAGGGGGTTCACAATGGCCGTGTCAGAGACACTGAGAGTCTGGGTTGGAGCCCTGGGTCTGGGTGTCTCTCCCTCAGGGGGTTCACAATGGCCGTGTCAGAGACACTGAGAGTCTGGGTTGGAGCCCTGGGTCTGGGTGTCTCTCCCTCAGGGGGTTCACAATGGCCGTGTCAGAGACACTGAGAGTCTGGGTTCAATCCCTGGGTCTGGGTGTCTCTCCCTCAGGGGGTTCACAATGGCCGTGTCAGAGACACTGAGAGTCTGGGTTGGAGCCCTGGGTCTGGGTGTCTCTCCCTCAGGGGGTTCACAATGGCCGTGTCAGAGACACTGAGAGTCTGGGTTGGAGCCCTGGGTCTGGGTGTCTCTCCCTCAGGGGGTTCACAATGGCCGTGTCAGAGACACTGAGAGTCTGGGTTGGAGCCCTGGGTCTGGGTGTCTCTCCCTCAGGGGGTTCACAATGGCCGTGTCAGAGACACTGAGAGTCTGGGTTAGAGCCCTGGGTCTGGGTGTCTCTCCCTCAGGGGGTTCACGATGGCCGTGTCAGAGACACTGAGAGTCTGGGTTGGAGCCCTGGGTCTGGGTGTTTCTCCCTCAGGGGGTTCACAGTGGCCGTGTCAGAGACACTGAGAGTCTGGGTTGGAGCCCTGGGTCTGGGTGTCTCTCCCTCAGGGGGTTCACAATGGCCGTGTCAGAGACACTGAGAGTCTGGGTTGGAGCCCTGGGTCTGGGTGTGTCTCTCCCTCAGGGGGTTCACAATGGCCGTGTCAGAGACACTGAGAGTCTGGGTTCAATCCCTGGGTCTGGGTGTCTCTCCCTCAGGGGGTTCACAATGGCCGTGTCAGAGACACTGAGAGTCTGGGTTGGAGCCCTGGGTCTGGGTGTCTCTCCCTCAGGGGGTTCACAATGGCCGTGTCAGAGACACTGAGAGTCTGGGTTGGAGCCCTGGGTCTGGGTGTCTCTCCCTCAGGGGGTTCACAATGGCCGTGTCAGAGACACTGAGAGTCTGGGTTGGAGCCCTGGGTCTGGGTGTCTCTCCCTCAGGGGGTTCACAATGGCCGTGTCAGAGACACTGAGAGTCTGGGTTCAATCCCTGGGTCTGGGTGTCTCTCCCTCAGGGGGTTCACAGTGGCCGTGTCAGAGACACTGAGAGTCTGGGTTGGAGCCCTGGGTCTGGGTGTCTCTCCCTCAGGGGGTTCACAATGGCCGTGTCAGAGACACTGAGAGTCTGGGTTGGAGCCCTGGGTCTGGGTGTCTCTCCCTCAGGGGGTTCACAATGGCCGTGTCAGAGACACTGAGAGTCTGGGTTCAATCCCTGGGTCTGGGTGTCTCTCCCTCAGGGGGTTCACAGTGGCCGTGTCAGAGACACTGAGAGTCTGGGTTGGAGCCCTGGGTCTGGGTGTCTCTCCCTCAGGGGGTTCACAATGGCCGTGTCAGAGACACTGAGAGTCTGGGTTGGAGCCCTGGGTCTGGGTGTCTCTCCCTCAGGGGGTTCACAATGGCCGTGTCAGAGACACTGAGAGTCTGGGTTGGAGCCCTGGGTCTGGGTGTCTCTCCCTCAGGGGGTTCACAATGGCCGTGTCAGAGACACTGAGAGTCTGGGTTGGAGCCCTGGGTCTGGGTGTCTCTCCCTCAGGGGGTTCACGATGGCCGTGTCAGAGACACTGAGAGTCTGGGTTGGAGCCCTGGGTCTGGGTGTCTCTCCCTCAGGGGGTTCACAGTGGCCGTGTCAGAGACACTGAGAGTCTGGGTTGGAGCCCTGGGTCTGGGTGTCTCTCCCTCAGGGGGTTCACAATGGCCGTGTCAGAGACACTGAGAGTCTGGGTTCAATCCCTGGGTCTGGGTGTCTCTCCCTCAGGGGGTTCACAGTGGCCGTGTCAGAGACACTGAGAGTCTGGGTTGGAGCCCTGGGTCTGGGTGTCTCTCCCTCAGGGGGTTCACAATGGCCGTGTCAGAGACACTGAGAGTCTGGGTTGGAGCCCTGGGTCTGGGTGTCTCTCCCTCAGGGGGTTCACAATGGCCGTGTCAGAGACACTGAGAGTCTGGGTTCAATCCCTGGGTCTGGGTGTCTCTCCCTCAGTGGGTTCACAGTGCCGTGTCAGAGACACTGAGAGTCTGGGTTGGAGCCCTGGGTCTGGGTGTCTCTCCCTCAGGGGGTTCACAATGGCCGTGTCAGAGACACTGAGAGTCTGGGTTGGAGCCCTGGGTCTGGGTGTCTCTCCCTCAGGGGGTTCACAATGGCCGTGTCAGAGACACTGAGAGTCTGGGTTGGAGCCCTGGGTCTGGGTGTCTCTCCCTCAGGGGGTTCACAATGGCCGTGTCAGAGACACTGAGAGTCTGGGTTGGAGCCCTGGGTCTGGGTGTCTCTCCCTCAGGGGGTTCACGATGGCCGTGTCAGAGACACTGAGAGTCTGGGTTGGAGCCCTGGGTCTGGGTGTCTCTCCCTCAGGGGGTTCACAGTGGCCGTGTCAGAGACACTGAGAGTCTGGGTTGGAGCCCTGGGTCTGGGTGTCTCTCCCTCAGGGGGTTCACAATGGCCGTGTCAGAGACACTGAGAGTCTGGGTTGGAGCCCTGGGTCTGGGTGTGTCTCTCCCTCAGGGGGTTCACAATGGCCGTGTCAGAGACACTGAGAGTCTGGGTTGGAGCCCTGGGTCTGGGTTTCTCTCCCTCAGGGGGTTCACAATGGCCGTGTCAGAGACACTGAGAGTCTGGGTTGGAGCCCTGGGTCTGGGTGTGTCTCTCCCTCAGGGGGTTCACAATGGCCGTGTCAGAGACACTGAGAGTCTGGGTTGGAGCCCTGGGTCTGGGTGTCTCTCCCTCAGGGGGTTCACAATGGCCGTGTCAGAGACACTGAGAGTCTGGGTTCAATCCCTGGGTCTGGGTGTCTCTCCCTCAGGGGGTTCACAATGGCCGTGTCAGAGACACTGAGAGTCTGGGTTGGAGCCCTGGGTCTGGGTGTCTCTCCCTCAGGGGGTTCACAATGGACGTGTCAGAGACACTGAGAGTCTGGGTTGGAGCCCTGGGTCTGGGTGTCTCTCCCTCAGGGGTTTCACAATGGCCGTGTCAGAGACACTGAGAGTCTGGGTTGGAGCCCTGGGTCTGGGTGTCTCTCCCTCAGGGGGTTCACAATGGCCGTGTCAGAGACACTGAGAGTCTGGGTTGGAGCCCTGGGTCTGGGTGTCTCTCCCTCAGGGGGTTCACAATGGCCGTGTCAGAGACACTGAGAGTCTGGGTTGGAGCCCTGGGTCTGGGTGTCTCTCCCTCAGGGGGTTCACAATGGCCGTGTCAGAGACACTGAGAGTCTGGGTTCAAGCCCTGGGTCTGGGTGTCTCTCCCTCAGGGGGTTCACAATGGCCGTGTCAGAGACACTGAGAGTCTGGGTTGGAGCCCTGGGTCTGGGTGTCTCTCCTCAGGGGGTTCACAATGGCCGTGTCAGAGACACTGAGAGTCTGGGTTGGAGCCCTGGGTCTGGGTGTCTCTCCCTCAGGGGGTTCACAATGGCCGTGTCAGAGACACTGAGAGTCTGGGTTGGAGCCCTGGGTCTGGGTGTCTCTCCCTCAGGGGGTTCACAATGGCCGTGTCAGAGACACTGAGAGTCTGGGTTGGAGCCCTGGGTCTGGGTGTCTCTCCCTCAGGGGGTTCACAATGGCCGTGTCAGAGACACTGAGAGTCTGGGTTGGAGCCCTGGGTCTGGGTGTGTCTCTCCCTCAGGGGGTTCACAGTGGCCGTGTCAGAGACACTGAGAGTCTGGGTTGGAGCCCTGGGTCTGGGTGTCTCTCCCTCAGGGGGTTCACAATGGCCGTGTCAGAGACACTGAGAGTCTGGGTTGGAGCCCTGGGTCTGGGTGTCTCTCCCTCAGGGGGTTCACAATGGCCGTGTCAGAGACACTGAGAGTCTGGGTTGCAAGCCCTGGGTCTGGGTGTCTCTCCCTCAGGGGGTTCACAATGGCCGTGTCAGAGACACTGAGAGTCTGGGTTGGAGCCCTGGGTCTGGGTGTCTCTCCCTCAGGGGGTTCACAATGGCCGTGTCAGAGACACTGAGAGTCTGGGTTGGAGCCCTGGGTCTGGGTGTCTCTCCCTCAGGGGGTTCACAATGGCCGTGTCAGAGACACTGAGAGTCTGGGTTGGAGCCCTGGGTCTGGGTGTCTCTCCCTCAGGGGGTTCACAATGGCCGTGTCAGAGACACTGAGAGTCTGGGTTGGAGCCCTGGGTCTGGGTGTCTCTCCCTCAGGGGGTTCACAATGGCCGTGTCAGAGACACTGAGAGTCTGGGTTGGAGCCCTGGGTCTGGGTGTCTCTCCCTCAGGGGGTTCACAATGGCCGTGTCAGAGACACTGAGAGTCTGGGTTGGAGCCCTGGGTCTGGGTGTCTCTCCCTCAGGGGGTTCACAATGGCCGTGTCAGAGACACTGAGAGTCTGGGTTGGAGCCCTGGGTCTGGGTGTCTCTCCCTCAGGGGGTTCACAATGGCCGTGTCAGAGACACTGAGAGTCTGGGTTGGAGCCCTGGGTCTGGGTGTCTCTCCCTCAGGGGGTTCACAATGGCCGTGTCAGAGACACTGAGAGTCTGGGTTGGAGCCCTGGGTCTGGGTGTCTCTCCCTCAGGGGGTTCACAATGGCCGTGTCAGAGACACTGAGAGTCTGGGTTGGAGCCCTGGGTCTGGGTGTCTCTCCCTCAGGGGGTTCACAATGGCCGTGTCAGAGACACTGAGAGTCTGGGTTGGAGCCCTGGGTCTGGGTGTCTCTCCCTCAGGGGGTTCACAATGGCCGTGTCAGAGACACTGAGAGTCTGGGTTGGAGCCCTGGGTCTGGGTGTCTCTCCCTCAGGGGGTTCACAATGGCCGTGTCAGAGACACTGAGAGTCTGGGTTGGAGCCCTGGGTCTGGGTGTCTCTCCCTCAGGGGGTTCACAATGGCCGTGTCAGAGACACTGAGAGTCTGGGTTGGAGCCCTGGGTCTGGGTGTCTCTCCCTCAGGGGGTTCACAATGGCCGTGTCAGAGACACTGAGAGTCTGGGTTGGAGCCCTGGGTCTGGGTGTCTCTCCCTCAGGGGGTTCACAATGGCCGTGTCAGAGACACTGAGAGTCTGGGTTGGAGCCCTGGGTCTGGGTGTCTCTCCCTCAGGGGGTTCACAATGGCCGTGTCAGAGACACTGAGAGTCTGGGTTGGAGCCCTGGGTCTGGGTGTCTCTCCCTCAGGGGGTTCACAATGGCCGTGTCAGAGACACTGAGAGTCTGGGTTGGAGCCCTGGGTCTGGGTGTCTCTCCCTCAGGGGGTTCACAATGGCCGTGTCAGAGACACTGAGAGTCTGGGTTGGAGCCCTGGGTCTGGGTGTCTCTCCCTCAGGGGGTTCACAATGGCCGTGTCAGAGACACTGAGAGTCTGGGTTGGAGCCCTGGGTCTGGGTGTCTCTCCCTCAGGGGGTTCACAATGGCCGTGTCAGAGACACTGAGAGTCTGGGTTGGAGCCCTGGGTCTGGGTGTCTCTCCCTCAGGGGGTTCACAATGGCCGTGTCAGAGACACTGAGAGTCTGGGTTGGAGCCCTGGGTCTGGGTGTCTCTCCCTCAGGGGGTTCACAGTGGCCGTGTCAGAGACACTGAGAGTCTGGGTTGGAGCCCTGGGTCTGGGTGTCTCTCCCTCAGGGGGTTCACAATGGCCGTGTCAGAGACACTGAGAGTCTGGGTTGGAGCCCTGGGTCTGGGTGTCTCTCCCTCAGGGGGTTCACAATGGCCGTGTCAGAGACACTGAGAGTCTGGGTTGGAGCCCTGGGTCTGGGTGTCTCTCCCTCAGGGGGTTCACAATGGCCGTGTCAGAGACACTGAGAGTCTGGGTTGGAGCCCTGGGTCTGGGTGTCTCTCCCTCAGGGGGTTCACAATGGCCGTGTCAGAGACACTGAGAGTCTGGGTTGGAGCCCTGGGTCTGGGTGTCTCTCCCTCAGGGGGTTCACAATGGCCGTGTCAGAGACACTGAGAGTCTGGGTTGGAGCCCTGGGTCTGGGTGTCTCTCCCTCAGGGGGTTCACAATGGCCGTGTCAGAGACACTGAGAGTCTGGGTTGGAGCCCTGGGTCTGGGTGTCTCTCCCTCAGGGGGTTCACAGATGGCCGTGTCAGAGACACTGAGAGTCTGGGTTGAGCCCTGGGTCTGGGTGTCTCTCCCTCAGGGGGTTCACAGTGGCCGTGTCAGAGACACTGAGAGTCTGGGTTGGAGCCCTGGGTCTGGGTGTCTCTCCCTCAGGGGGTTCACAATGGCCGTGTCAGAGACACTGAGAGTCTGGGTTGGAGCCCTGGGTCTGGGTGTCTCTCCCTCAGGGGGTTCACAATGGCCGTGTCAGAGACACTGAGAGTCTGGGTTGGAGCCCTGGGTCTGGGTGTCTCTCCCTCAGGGGGTTCACAATGGCCGTGTCAGAGACACTGAGAGTCTGGGTTGGAGCCCTGGGTCTGGGTGTCTCTCCCTCAGGGGGTTCACAATGGCCGTGTCAGAGACACTGAGAGTCTGGGTTGGAGCCCTGGGTCTGGGTGTCTCTCCCTCAGGGGGTTCACAATGGCCGTGTCAGAGACACTGAGAGTCTGGGTTGGAGCCCTGGGTCTGGGTGTCTCTCCCTCAGGGGGTTCACAATGGCCGTGTCAGAGACACTGAGAGTCTGGGTTCAATCCCTGGGTCTGGGTGTCTCTCCCTCAGGGGGTTCACAGTGGCCGTGTCAGAGACACTGAGAGTCTGGGTTGGAGCCCTGGGTCTGGGTGTCTCTCCCTCAGGGGGTTCACAATGGCCGTGTCAGAGACACTGAGAGTCTGGGTTGGAGCCCTGGGTCTGGGTGTCTCTCCCTCAGGGGGTTCACAATGGCCGTGTCAGAGACACTGAGAGTCTGGGTTCGATCCCTGGGTCTGGGTGTCTCTCCCTCAGGGGGTTCACAATGGCCGTGTCAGAGACACTGAGAGTCTGGGTTGGAGCCCTGGGTCTGGGTGTCTCTCCCTCAGGGGGTTCACAATGGCCGTGTCAGAGACACTGAGAGTCTGGGTTGGAGCCCTGGGTCTGGGTGTCTCTCCCTCAGGGGGTTCACAATGGCCGTGTCAGAGACACTGAGAGTCTGGGTTGGAGCCCTGGGTCTGGGTGTCTCTCCCTCAGGGGTTCACAATGGCCGTGTCAGAGACACTGAGAGTCTGGGTTGGAGCCCTGGGTCTGGGTGTCTCTCCCTCAGGGGGTTCACAGATGGCCGTGTCAGAGACACTGAGAGTCTGGGTTGGAGCCCTGGGTCTGGGTGTCTCTCCCTCAGGGGGTTCACAATGGCCGTGTCAGAGACACTGAGAGTCTGGGTTGGAGCCCTGGGTCTGGGTGTCTCTCCCTCAGGGGGTTCACAATGGCCGTGTCAGAGACACTGAGAGTCTGGGTTGGAGCCCTGGGTCTGGGTGTCTCTCCCTCAGGGGGTTCACAATGGCCGTGTCAGAGACACTGAGAGTCTGGGTTGAAGCCCTGGGTCTGGGTGTCTCTCCCTCAGGGGGTTCACAATGGCCGTGTCAGAGACACTGAGAGTCTGGGTTGGAGCCCTGGGTCTGGGTGTCTCTCCCTCAGGGGGTTCACAATGGCCGTGTCAGAGACACTGAGAGTCTGGGTTGGAGCCCTGGGTCTGGGTGTCTCTCCCTCAGGGGGTTCACAATGGCCGTGTCAGAGACACTGAGAGTCTGGGTTGGAGCCCTGGGTCTGGGTGTCTCTCCCTCAGGGGGTTCACAATGGCCGTGTCAGAGACACTGAGAGTCTGGGTTGGAGCCCTGGGTCTGGGTGTCTCTCCCTCAGGGGGTTCACAATGGCCGTGTCAGAGACACTGAGAGTCTGGGTTGGAGCCCTGGGTCTGGGTGTCTCTCCCTCAGGGGGTTCACAATGGCCGTGTCAGAGACACTGAGAGTCTGGGTTGGAGCCCTGGGTCTGGGTGTCTCTCCCTCAGGGGGTTCACAATGGCCGTGTCAGAGACACTGAGAGTCTGGGTTGGAGCCCTGGGTCTGGGTGTCTCTCCCTCAGGGGGTTCACATGGCCGTGTCAGAGACACTGAGAGTCTGGGTTCAATCCCTGGGTCTGGGTGTCTCTCCCTCAGGGGGTTCACAGTGGCCGTGTCAGAGACACTGAGAGTCTGGGTTGGAGCCCTGGGTCTGGGTGTCTCTCCCTCAGGGGGTTCACAATGGCCGTGTCAGAGACACTGAGAGTCTGGGTTGGAGCCCTGGGTCTGGGTGTCTCTCCCTCAGGGGGTTCACAATGGCCGTGTCAGAGACACTGAGAGTCTGGGTTCAATCCCTGGGTCTGGGTGTCTCTCCCTCAGGGGTTCACAATGGCCGTGTCAGAGACACTGAGAGTCTGGGTTGGAGCCCTGGGTCTGGGTGTCTCTCCTCAGGGGGTTCACAATGGCCGTGTCAGAGACACTGAGAGTCTGGGTTGGAGCCCTGGGTCTGGGTGTCTCTCCCTCAGGGGGTTCACAATGGCCGTGTCAGAGACACTGAGAGTCTGGGTTGGAGCCCTGGGTCTGGGTGTCTCTCCCTCAGGGGGTTCACAATGGCCGTGTCAGAGACACTGAGAGTCTGGGTTGGAGCCCTGGGTCTGGGTGTCTCTCCCTCAGGGGGTTCACAATGGCCGTGTCAGAGACACTGAGAGTCTGGGTTGGAGCCCTGGGTCTGGGTGTCTCTCCCTCAGGGGGTTCACAGTGGCCGTGTCAGAGACACTGAGAGTCTGGGTTGGAGCCCTGGGTCTGGGTGTCTCTCCCTCAGGGGGTTCACAATGGCCGTGTCAGAGACACTGAGAGTCTGGGTTGGAGCCCTGGGTCTGGGTGTCTCTCCCTCAGGGGGTTCACAATGGCCGTGTCAGAGACACTGAGAGTCTGGGTTGGAATCCCTGGGTCTGGGTGTCTCTCCCTCAGGGGGTTCACAATGGCCGTGTCAGAGACACTGAGAGTCTGGGTTGGAGCCCTGGGTCTGGGTGTCTCTCCCTCAGGGGGTTCACAATGGCCGTGTCAGAGACACTGAGAGTCTGGGTTGGAGCCCTGGGTCTGGGTGTCTCTCCCTCAGGGGGTTCACAATGGCCGTGTCAGAGACACTGAGAGTCTGGGTTGGAGCCCTGGGTCTGGGTGTCTCTCCCTCAGGGGGTTCACAATGGCCGTGTCAGAGACACTGAGAGTCTGGGTTGAGCCCTGGGTCTGGGTGTCTCTCCCTCAGGGGGTTCACAATGGCCGTGTCAGAGACACTGAGAGTCTGGGTTGGAGCCCTGGGTCTGGGTGTCTCTCCCTCAGGGGGTTCACAATGGCCGTGTCAGAGACACTGAGAGTCTGGGTTGGAGCCCTGGGTCTGGGTGTCTCTCCCTCAGGGGGTTCACAATGGCCGTGTCAGAGACACTGAGAGTCTGGGTTGGAATCCCTGGGTCTGGGTGTGTCTCTGTCAGGGGGTTCACAGTGGCCGTGTCAGAGACACTGAGAGCCTGGGTCTGGGTGTCTCTCCCTCAGGGGGTTCACAGTGGCCGTGTCAGAGACACTGAGAGTCTGGGTTGGAGCCCTGGGTCTGGGTGTCTCTCCCTCAGGGGGTTCACAATGGCCGTGTCAGAGACACTGAGAGTCTGGGTTGGAGCCCTGGGTCTGGGTGTCTCTCCCTCAGGGGGTTCACAATGGCCGTGTCAGAGACACTGAGAGTCTGGGTTGGAGCCCTGGGTCTGGGTGTCTCTCCCTCAGGGGGTTCACGATGGCCGTGTCAGAGACACTGCGAGTCTGGGTTGGAGCCCTGGGTCTGGGTGTCTCTCCCTCAGGGGGTTCACAGTGGCCGTGTCAGAGACACTGAGAGTCTGGGTTGGAGCCCTGGGTCTGGGTGTCTCTCCCTCAGGGGGTTCACAATGGCCGTGTCAGAGACACTGAGAGTCTGGGTTCAATCCCTGGGTCTGGGTGTCTCTCCCTCAGGGGGTTCAAAGTGGCCGTGTCAGAGACACTGAGAGTCTGGGTTGGAGCCCTGGGTCTGGGTGTCTCTCCCTCAGGGGGTTCACAATGGCCGTGTCAGAGACACTGAGAGTCTGGGTTGGAGCCCTGGGTCTGGGTGTCTCTCCCTCAGGGGGTTCACAATGGCCGTGTCAGAGACACTGAGAGTCTGGGTTGGAGCCCTGGGTCTGGGTGTCTCTCCCTCAGGGGGTTCACGATGGCCGTGTCAGAGACACTGAGAGTCTGGGTTGGAGCCCTGGGTCTGGGTGTCTCTCCCTCAGGGGGTTCACAGTGGCCGTGTCAGAGACACTGAGGGTCTGGGTTGGAGCCCTGGGTCTGTGTGTCTCTCCCTCAGGGGGTTCACAATGGCCGTGTCAGAGACACTGAGAGTCTGGGTTGGAGCCCTGGGTCTGGGTGTGTCTCTCCCTCAGGGGGTTCACAATGGCCATGTCAGAGACACTGAGAGTCTGGGTTCAATCCCTGGGTCTGGGTGTCTCTCCCTCAGGGGGTTCACAATGGCCGTGTCAGAGACACTGAGAGTCTGGGTTGGAGCCCTGGGTCTGGGTGTCTCTCCCTCAGGGGGTTCACAATGGCCGTGTCAGAGACATGGGGGTGGGCAGGAGGATGCAGGGGCGGGGATGCCTCCTTGTGTCCACCTCCCTGGTGGTCAAAGCTGCGAGTTGGGAGCCTCCCTTAACAACAGCAGCAGCAGCAGCCGTCATAATGAGATTTGTTTTCCACAGGAGTTGATTCAACAGAACACAGACGATTCAAATGTCAAGGTGAATGTTTATGTAGTGAGTCCAACTTAGTCGCAGACGTTTTCTTAGGAGCAACACTATTTATTCTGCAACTGAACACAACATCACACAATCTACACTCGGGTCTCGACTGCCCAACTAACCACGCTACGGCAGAACTAGGCACGGTTCGCTATTCCGGCCTGGACCACAAACGCGCAGAGGTCGCAAACGGGTTTTGATTCCTTACCCGTACCCATACCCGGCCGCACCAGGGTCGCAAATGGGTATCCGTACCAGTACCCGGCCAGGTACAGATACCCGTTCCCTACCCGTACCCTACCCGAAATGAGTGACAAACGGTGACTCACCAGTGACTCACGGCCTACCCGTACCCGGCCGCACCAGGGTCGCAAACGGGTACCCGTACCCGTACCTGTCCGGATACGGGTAGCCGGGTATCGGGTAGGGTACGGGTATCGGGTACCCGGTTGCGACCTCTGCAAACGGGGTCCCGGACCGCGTGGCCAGAGACTTCTTCTCCCCCACGGGGATCTTCTTCACACCTCGAGCAACACGAAGAACGTGGAGCTCCTCACGGGGACCCCGTTATATCCCCCGGGGCTGGGCTGGCTCCGCCCTTCGCCCCGCCCACCTTCCAGATCTCTCCGGCTCTTTCTCGAAGGTTCCCGAGAGCCTTTTAGACCACGTGACTGCCCAGCGGCCCCCGTCCACCGGTGCCCCCCCTCCAATATCATCCGGTCACGTGCCGGCAGGTCAACCGGCGTATCGTGCCCCAAGGTAACCCCGGCTGGCTGACGCTCCCTCTCGCTCCCTCACCGGCACCGCACACCGCACGCGGTGCTTCCGCGCTGACCAGCGCTCACCCAGCCCCGCTAGGGCCGGTGGTACTACACCCCGGTACCGGGCTGCCCGTGATGACAACACGTGATCTTCCGTGGCTTCTGAAGCCCGGCACCACACACAGTGACAATCACAGTGACGACATCTAAACATGTGTAATGGGTTCAACTTAGGCGCACACCCTTCTTGGGAGGCAACACTCATTTATTAGAACAGTAAGTGTATAACACTGCACGTTACACATAGGGTGGTGACCACCGACCTACTCCAGCTAACACACACTCCTCTGACTCTCAGCTACTCGAGCGTGACCCAGCCAGGCGGGCTGCTGGCAGGTCCGCTCACTGGAGGCCTCAACTCGTTCTCGAAGCCCCCCCCCCCCGGGCCCCCGGCCCCCACTGGGATCCGGTCACGTGTCCAGCACCGGCCCTGACGTCATTCCCGCCTCCAGCCGTGACGTCACACGTGTGCGTGTGTACACAGTAGTGATACCACAATAATTACGCGTCTAAATACTTTAAAAGTTAATAAATGACAGTAGCGAAGCTTCGTTGCAGCGGGAATGATGCTGCGCCGTTTGCCTCGCACGGAAAGATGATGGGCGACGTCACGGAGTGGAACGATTCGTAACGAGGGTGCTTCAAAACAATGTGAACACTTCTGAGAATTTGCAGCAACGACAACAACCACAGGAAATGTGCCGACTCTGGGCTCTGGAGACCACCTGGAGAAGATTCAGGAAATGTGTTGACAACGATCAAGTGGAGACTCTGACTTTTTGAAGCCATGAACATCACATTTGTTATCGTGTTACAGTGTAGTAGTATCCGTTCTTTCTACATTAAATCGATAGTCCCATGTAAGTGCTAACACCGTTTTGAAGCACCCTGTAGTTGCCCTATCCGTGGAGGCGATTGATGGAGTTGTTCTGGCGCGGCGAGTTCCCGCACTCGGTCGACACGGCTCGCCGAGCTCTCGAAGCGGTCTCTGTGGCGCTTTTGGTTCCAGACTCCTTCAAGGCTCAGGAACCACCATCACACGTTTGGTCAGCCAAGTCACGCGATTTCAGATGGTTGCTTCATTGTAAACCTTGTAGGCAAGCTCCCCCTGCCTGCTTTCACAGCGTGCATCTGAACACGGTGCGCTGTGCCCCAGGACGACCCCTACGCCTCCACTCTCACACCTGTGGCGACACACTCGCACCCTCGAGGCTCGTTGAGCCGGAGCGGGCGCTTGCCACCCACGTGGGCGACATTCTCAGGAAGGCGACTTCGAGGTGACGCTCGGGAGGAGGAGAGCCGCCGCCTGCCGGCTCCTCTCCGCAGCGGTCAGCGTCGGCCTCCCTGCGCTCCTCTCCCCGTCGCTGCCCCCCAACGGGTGTCCAGGATGGACGCTTGGAGGTTTTCGAGGGCCGCTGCTGTTCCCTGCGAGTAGATTCAGCTGGCGTCTTCCTCCACTTACCCTCCACTGTCCTGGTGGGGTGGCTGGTCCCTACTTCTAGGAAGACGGCCGCACGAAAAGGCGACTGGCAACTTGTTTGCTGCTGGCGTCTCGAGTTTCCGTCACTTGCTTTCGCGATTAGCGGTGGAGCTCACCCTCCCCGGCGTTCTGCCTTGACACGCTTTCTTCAGGGTCGGTGTCTCGAGTTGAGACCGTGTCTCAGGGTCGGACGATGTGCGTAGTTCTAGGTCACCTGGAGGTCAGCGATCTACTCCACCCTACACGCAACACGGTGAGGTGACGTCACCACGGCGCTTGTGCCAGACTAGGTGCACTCCGAGGCCATGTGCAATGTGGAAAGCTCTCTGCTGGCAGGTCACAGGACAGACCCAGGTGGGATGGGTTGACTGCTGTGCCAGGCTAGGTGCAGGACAAGGTCACAGGACAGACCCAGGTGCCGTGGGTTGACTGCTGTGCCAGGCTAGGTGCAGGACAAGGTCACAGGACAGACCCAGGTGCCATGGGTTGAATGAGATCACCGACAGATGCACACGCGCATGCTTAAAGACAAAGATCCCCCGTATAGCCTGAACAGACTGTTCAGACAAGTGCTGGTCGCGAGCGCCTATGAAGGCCGGCACGGCACACGAGGGGGTGAGCGGCCAGCACCACGAGTGGCGATGTTTACACACCACAGCAGGAACTCACTTGAGGCCGAGTCAGCTCATCGTCACTGGTGTTGGCTGCAAGCGGGAACCCAACTCGGCTCATAGCCGGGTTCGTAGCGGAGAGCGCCAACCGCATTACACTACCGCTTGTACACACACACACGGATGTACGCACACATACACGTGCATGTACGCACACACATACATGCATGTACGCACACATACACGTGCATGTACGTGTAGTGGTGGTGTTGACGTGCGCCGACAGTGATGGATCACGGGGCGCGGGGTTGGGCACGCGATGTGGGCGTGGTATGAACGCGCACGCCGGTGGTGAGGCGCGCTGATACAATCGGGGAAAAGAGGATCGTAGCCAGCGCGCGCAGTGATTGGTCAATAAGATGGGTGCTCTCAGCGACGTCCGCAGGAGGGGTATAAAGGGAGACGCGCGAGAGCACTCGTGGTCAGTGTTAACCAGTTGAAGACCGAAGACGGAGTGGAGGAGGTATTGGCCCGAGACCCCTAGTCCCGCTGTCCTTGTCGGGACCGGGGCCCTGTGTGGCTCGGAGCCGAGACTGGGGAACCCGTAGTCCGACGCCCGCGTGGGTCGGGACGGTGGTACCCAGAGCCGAGACGGACACCCCAGCCGGGTGTGTTCCGGAAGGCTACGGGGCGTAAGAGCCCGTGTCAGTATAGCTGAGTGGGTGTTAGTCACCCGAGTAGCTGAGTGGGTGTTAGTCACCCGAGTAGCTGAGTGGGTGTTAGTCACCCGAGTAGCTAAGTGGGTGTTAGTCACCCGTGTAGCTGAGTGGGTGTTAGTCACCCGTGTAGCTAAGTGGGTGTTAGTCACCCGTGGAGCTGAGTGGGTGTTAGTCACCCAAGGGGCTGAGTGGGTGTTAGTCACCCAAGGGGCTGGGTGAGTGTTAGTCACCCATGTAACAGTTTGGTGTCAATAAAAAGGAGTGTGCTACCCGTGAAGACGTCTCCCGCCGAGTTACTACTTTACAACTGGCGTCAGAAGTAAACCTGTCTTCAAGAAGAATGGACACAAGGAAGACTTCGCGTACCCACGTGCAAGATCGGGGAGACGACGGCGTACCGGAGACACCAACCTCGGGAGGAGAGGACGAGGAGTTGCCGCCAATACAGCACTTCGCGGAAATGGCCGATGCTCCGCTTGCCTCCGACACCAGCCTGCAGGACGCACACTCCCGCCTGGCGGAGTTGCTGCTCGCCGCCGCTGCGATTTTGGCGGAAATCTCCGTTCCAGCGGGCGGAGGGACGGCTGCGGGGTTGGAGGAGGCGGCGCGGCTGGAGGGATCCCGCCAGACGGCGTTTCGCGCCAAAAGTTTTGGAGTTGGCGCCATTTTTGAGGGCCCGCCACCGCTTGGTGGGAAGCGCGGACACCACGTGGCCAGAGATCTCCACACAGCGCAGCCCGCGTCATCGGCGCGCGCCGGAGATCTCCATTATGCGCCTGCAGACGGAGCCGACATCTTCTACAACCACAGCGGCGCGCGGGAAAATCGTTCCAACGACGACGACGGCGATCGAGTCCTCCAGCAACGATTGCCCGCGCTGTCGGTGTTCAAGGCGGACGGGGGCGACTGGGGAGCCTTCCAGCGACGGTTCGTCGCGCATCAAGAAATGTCGGGGTGGTCCGACACCACTGCCCTGCGCGCGCTGCCAGCGATGCTCGACGACGACGCGCTTGCAGCCTTCACATCGGCCCCGAGGTCGTCCCGCTCAACGCTCCAGGCCGCGCTACACCTGATGGCCAAGGTGTTCGGGCCACCCTCGACCTGTCGCCACCAGTTCTACGATCGGCGGAAGGTGGTTGGAGAAACAACGCTCGCCTATCGCACGGCGCTGCTCGCCCTGGCAGACTCAGCTTTTCCCCGCATGGACAAGGAGGGGAAGGACGCCATGGTGACGGAGCAGCTGCTGGCGTTGGCTCACGGATTGGGAGTTCCCATTAATACGGCGGACGAGATGGACATTTGCTCTCTGGGGATTGCCACAAGTATTCACGCTTACGAAGTCCTAAAGTGAAAGCCGACGGTCGTCTGCGCATCGGTGGGGAACGGGGCACCGGCCGCCACGATCATCGGCCCTCAGCCTGCTGTGCCGCGGGAGGAGGCCTTCGCCGTTTCAAGACCGGGGGAGTGGAGAACGGGAGGTCGTTCGCCCACACGTTCACACCGCAAGCTGGAACAACCGAAACCTACGACGTCCCTCGTCGTCTGCTACAACTGCGGCCTTCGGGGCCACGTCGCGTCCGGGTGCCGGGCCCCACGTCAGCGTACCGCGGGACCACGTCCGGACGACGACCAGGGCCTAAAGACATCCCAGCTGAACCCGGCAAGTCGCGGCACCTCACACGTTCGGTCCACATGCACGGCACGTTCGGGTCGCCGCTTAGCGGTGGGGGGACCGCGTATGGGCACCGGGGGTTCGGTTCGGCGAGAGGGGTCCGTACACGGCCCGAAAGCAGTCGAATGGTCCGAATTGGCCCACAGGATAGTGGCTGCGTCGGCCGGGTCGTCCGTGGTAACGGGGTACATTGACGGGGTTGAGGTCCGGGTGCTTGTGGACACGGGTGCGTCGGCCACTATCATTTCGGACCTTATTTATAACATTCTTCCCGTCCAATGTCGACCCCTTCTGCCGGTGGACGTACCGTTTTACGCGGCAAACGGGGGATCTTTGGGAATCATCGGCCAGATTCGGGCGACTATTTGTATTGGCGATATAAAATTGGCAGGTCCTATTTTTGTATCATCTTCGTTGGCCGTTCCTTGTTTACTAGGCACGGACTTTCTGTCTAAAATGCCCATCAAAATTCTCATAGACCAGGCCTGCATTGAGCTTCCGTCGGGACGGCGGGTTGAGTTTTTGAAGAGTCCTACTAAGATACGCACGGTTTGTGCGACGGTGCAGGCGCTGGCAACCCAGACTGTACGGGTGCCCCCGGGTTCGCAAATGTTGGTACCCCTTCGGTTGAGGAAACCCCTCGGGGCAGATGCGGGGGCACAGGGAGTTCTGTTGGGGCCGTCTAACAGAGCTAAAGGGGG
Source organism: Lethenteron reissneri (assembly GCF_015708825.2). Taxonomy (NCBI): domain Eukaryota; kingdom Metazoa; phylum Chordata; class Hyperoartia; order Petromyzontiformes; family Petromyzontidae; genus Lethenteron; species Lethenteron reissneri. The sequence goes on from NW_026891376.1 coordinate 4,254,685, forward strand.
CCTCGACTTAGCGGTGGCCCAGACCATGGTGAGGGGGGACAGTGAGCCGTTCGTTATGGTCCTGAATACGGGGTCGCGGCCGGCCGTGATTACGCAGGGAACGGTGCTGGCTCACGCCGCGCCGCTACCCGTCGAGGAACAGCTCGTTGCTCACGCCGATTCGAGTGCCGATACGCATTCTCAAAGTGAGGAGGGGACGGAGTGGTTGGACTCGTTGTGTTCCGGGTCCAGTAACTTGTCCAGTGTGCAGTCGGGTGCATTGAGGGGCTTGCTACTCGAGTTCGCTGACGTGTTTAGCAGGCACAAGTATGATATTGGCTGCACAGACCTGTTGCGCCACCACATAGCTACTGGGGACGCGGCCCCTATTCGACAGAATCCCTTCCGGCTCAGTCCAGCCGAGAAGGAGCATGTGCAGTCGGCAGTTAATGACATGTTGGCGGCCGACATCATTGCGCCCTCTTCCAGTCCGTGGGGTGCTCCTATCGTCTTGGTTAAAAAACAGGATGGGTCCTTGCGGTTCTGTGTCGATTTCCGCCGCCTAAACAAAATCTCAATGGCCGATGCGTATCCGCTCCCCAGGATGGATGAGTCTCTGGATGCCTTGGCGGGAGCACAGTTTTTTTCGACGCTCGATTTGCTTTCGGGATTTTGGCAATTACCCCTCGATGACGAATCTAAACCAAAAACCGCTTTCCGGACACCGGGAGGCCTATTTGAATTCAACCGATTACCCATGGGTTTACATTCCGCTCCTGCCACGTTCCAGAGGCTCATGGAATTGGTTTTGTCAGGCCTCCAATGGGACACCTGTTTGATTTACCTCGATGATATCATCGTTTTCAGCCGGACTTTTGAGGAGCACCTCCAGCGACTGAGAGCGGTGTTTCTCAGGATGCGTTCCGCTAAGCTTAAATTTAAACCGGCTAAATGTTTTCTGCTTCGGGAATCGGTCAGGTATTTGGGCCATATCGTTAGCCGTTCAGGGATCTCGACAGACCCTGCTAAGACGAAATGCGTCAGCTCATGGCCAACGCCGACCTCTGTCACTGAAGTCCGCAGTTTCATAGGATTCGCCTCCTATTACCGTCGTTTTGTCAAGCAGTTTGCCACCATAGCCAGGCCCCTGCACGCTTTGATGGCTAAAGGGGTGCGGTTTCACTGGGGGTCGGAAGAGGAGGCCGCGTTCTGCTCCCTTCGTGACGCCTTGGTGCAGGCTCCCCCCTTGTGTTACCCCGATTTCACGCAACCGTTTGTGCTCGACACGGATGCCAGTAACACGGGTATCGGGGGAGTGCTCTCACAGGTGGTCGGGGGGGTCGAACGGGTGGTCGCCTACGGTAGCAGGGTTCTGTCCCCCGCGGAACAACGCTACTGCGTGACACGTCGTGAATTGCTGGCGATTGTGTTTTTTATACAGCAATTCAGGCCGTATCTTTATGGCCGTCATTTTACGGTTCGCACGGACCATGCGGCTCTCCAATACGCTATGCGGGTGGCGCAGCCATCCGGCCAATTGTCCCGATGGTTGGAGGTCCTTCAGGACTACCAATTCACGACGATTTACCGCAAGGGGTTGCGCCACTCGAATGCGGATGCATTGTCGCGGTTGCCGCCGCGTACGGAATGCGCATGTCTGTTAGGATCGGCGCGGTGTAAACCCTCTGTCGCTGTCCCCGCGGAAGTTGTGCTCGCCGCCACGGATACTACGGGGGTCGACGCTCCCACGGGGAGGGACTCGCTGTTAGCGTTGCCTCTCATCGAGTGGGGCCGTCTGCAAATGTCCGACAGCTCCCTACTCACGCTATGTCGGAAGGTTGACGATCCCGAGGGAGGGGAAACGCGGGTCGGTTCCTGGGTGTGCAGACAGGGCCTTTTGATGAGGTGGGACAACATGTCCCGGCGTCACGTGCTCGTGGTGCCGTTTGCTATGCGGGGTAGGGTCGTCCTGGCTGCCCATGAACGACTCATGCACCTGGGGTTTCACAAAACGCTCGCCCTCATTCAGCGAGACTACTATTGGCCGGGGATGGGCAACGACGTGGCGAACATTCTTAAGGGATGTGTAGGGTGCGCCCAAAGAAAACCACCACCAATAGCGGCTAATCCACCGCTGCAATCCATTCAGGTTTCGCGCACGAACGAATTGGTCGCGCTAGACATCTTGGGGCCCTTTCCCGTTACACCTCGGGGAAATAAGTTCCTGCTGGTTGGCGTAGAGTACTTCACCCGCTGGCCCATGGCATGGCCACTCGCCAACCAGTCGGCTGCGGCAGTGGCGGACGCCTTTGTCCAAGGTTATGTTTAGGACAAAGGCGCCCCCGAACGCTTGCTGACGGATCAAGGAAAACATTTTTCGAGCATTTTGTTGCGCGAGGTGTGCGACCTGTTGGGTACAAAGAAAGTACGTACCTCCCCGTACCACCCGCAGACTGACGGTATGGTTGAACGTCTGAACAGGACGATTACGTCTATGCTGTGCCAACAGGTATGCGACGACCAGGTGGATTGGGACTTACAGGTACCGGGGGTACTTGCGGCCTATCGAATGGCCCCTCATGCGGCGACGGGTTTTCTCCATTTTTTTGATGTATGGGCGGGAGGCTGATCCGGCCATGGACGTCCAACTGGGGATTTCCCAGCAAAATCTAAATTGGCAGACCATATCAAGTTTAATATCGCCAAATTGGCTGAAGCGCGAGAGGCTGCGAGATTGAATTCGCGGTCTCGGCAGATCGCGAACGAGCGATTGCATGGACGGAAGGTGCATACGCACGATTGGGAACCGGGCGATAAGGCCTGGCTGCATTGTCCACACGCACCGTTGGCTACGTCCCCCAAACTGTTGAGACCATGGAGGGGACCGGTGGAAATTGTGCGGGTTGCACGACCCCAGAGTATACAGATTAAATTGGGAAGACGCCGTTGGTACGTGCACCCCTCCCGACTGAAACCCTACGCGGCGCCGCGTGACCCCGTTTCGTGCCGTGACGACCGGGCGTGTGATGTGTCCGTCGACTCGGGGAGGGATGTGTCGCAGGCTGATCCTCACGTGTCTCCCACTGACCCACCCCCAGGTGTCTCGGACCTGACGGCTGTTGACCGTTGGGAAGCGGAACCCCGCGGCTCGCGCAGAGCCCCGAGGCCTGGCCCGTGCCTTCCTGAACTGCCGGCATCACCGGATGGCCAACCGCGTCTGGTGCCGTACGACGGACCGGCAAGGCGGACTCGGGCTAGGACGCAACACTTTTCATGAAAAAAAAATTTTTTTTTAATTTTTTTGTTCAAAACCCGACCTCGCCGTTGTGTCCCCCCCTCTGCTGGGGAAATGTCCCGTTCAAGGGACCCTCGGACATATTGGGACGCTGCACGAGTCGGAGAGAAAGGAAGAGAAAAAGAATAAAGACATTTTTTTTTATTGCTCCTTCTGCATACACATTGTCGTTGCCACTCGCCGGATTGTACATATTGTTCTTGCTGTGGGTGTGGCGGTTGCTGGTTTTTTGCGGATAGCGGTGTTCATGTTGTGTTGTTGTGTTTTTGTTGTTATGTTACGGGGCACACATAAGGGGGAGGGGGTGTTGTATATTTTGTTAGCAGCCGGGTCGGCTGCGAGCTATGTGGTAGGGGGTGATGTAGTGGTGGTGTTGACGTGCGCCGACAGTGATGGATCACGGGGCGCGGGGTTGGGCACGCGATGTGGGCGTGGTATGAACGCGCACGCCGGTGGTGAGGCGCGCTGATACAATCGGGGAAAAGAGGATCGTAGCCAGCGCGCGCAGTGATTGGTCAATAAGATGGGTGCTCTCAGCGACGTCCGCAGGAGGGGTATAAAGGGAGACGCGCGAGAGCACTCGTGGTCAGTGTTAACCAGTTGAAGACCGAAGACGGAGTGGAGGAGGTAGTGGCCCGAGACCCCTAGTCCCGCTGTCCTTGTCGGGACCGGGGCCCTGTGTGGCTCGGAGCCGAGACTGGGGAACCCGTAGTCCGACGCCCGCGTGGGTCGGGACGGTGGTACCCAGAGCCGAGACGGACACCCCAGCCGGGTGTGTTCCGGAAGGCTACGGGGCGTAAGAGCCCGTGTCAGTATAGCTGAGTGGGTGTTAGTCACCCGAGTAGCTGAGTGGGTGTTAGTCACCCGAGTAGCTGAGTGGGTGTTAGTCACCCGAGTAGCTAAGTGGGTGTTAGTCACCCGTGTAGCTGAGTGGGTGTTAGTCACCCGTGTAGCTAAGTGGGTGTTAGTCACCCGTGGAGCTGAGTGGGTGTTAGTCACCCAAGGGGCTGAGTGGGTGTTAGTCACCCAAGGGGCTGGGTGAGTGTTAGTCACCCATGTAACAGTTTGGTGTCAATAAAAAGGAGTGTGCTACCCGTGAAGACGTCTCCCGCCGAGTTACTACTTTACAACTGGCGTCAGAAGTAAACCTGTCTTCAAGAAGAATGGACACAAGGAAGACTTCGCGTACCCACGTGCAAGATCGGGGAGACGACGGCGTACCGGAGACACCAACCTCGGGAGGAGAGGACGAGGAGTTGCCGCCAATACAGCACTTCGCGGAAATGGCCGATGCTCCGCTTGCCTCCGACACCAGCCTGCAGGACGCACACTCCCGCCTGGCGGAGTTGCTGCTCGCCGCCGCTGCGATTTTGGCGGAAATCTCCGTTCCAGCGGGCGGAGGGACGGCTGCGGGGTTGGAGGAGGCGGCGCGGCTGGAGGGATCCCGCCAGACGGCGTTTCGCGCCAAAAGTTTTGGAGTTGGCGCCATTTTTGAGGGCCCGCCACCGCTTGGTGGGAAGCGCGGACACCACGTGGCCAGAGATCTCCACACAGCGCAGCCCGCGTCATCGGCGCGCGCCGGAGATCTCCATTATGCGCCTGCAGACGGAGCCGACATCTTCTACAACCACAGCGGCGCGCGGGAAAATCGTTCCAACGACGACGACGGCGATCGAGTCCTCCAGCAACGATTGCCCGCGCTGTCGGTGTTCAAGGCGGACGGGGGCGACTGGGGAGCCTTCCAGCGACGGTTCGTCGCGCATCAAGAAATGTCGGGGTGGTCCGACACCACTGCCCTGCGCGCGCTGCCAGCGATGCTCGACGACGACGCGCTTGCAGCCTTCACATCGGCCCCGAGGTCGTCCCGCTCAACGCTCCAGGCCGCGCTACACCTGATGGCCAAGGTGTTCGGGCCACCCTCGACCTGTCGCCACCAGTTCTACGATCGGCGGAAGGTGGTTGGAGAAACAACGCTCGCCTATCGCACGGCGCTGCTCGCCCTGGCAGACTCAGCTTTTCCCCGCATGGACAAGGAGGGGAAGGACGCCATGGTGACGGAGCAGCTGCTGGCGTTGGCTCACGGATTGGGAGTTCCCATTAATACGGCGGACGAGATGGACATTTGCTCTCTGGGGATTGCCACAAGTATTCACGCTTACGAAGTCCTAAAGTGAAAGCCGACGGTCGTCTGCGCATCGGTGGGGAACGGGGCACCGGCCGCCACGATCATCGGCCCTCAGCCTGCTGTGCCGCGGGAGGAGGCCTTCGCCGTTTCAAGACCGGGGGAGTGGAGAACGGGAGGTCGTTCGCCCACACGTTCACACCGCAAGCTGGAACAACCGAAACCTACGACGTCCCTCGTCGTCTGCTACAACTGCGGCCTTCGGGGCCACGTCGCGTCCGGGTGCCGGGCCCCACGTCAGCGTACCGCGGGACCACGTCCGGACGACGACCAGGGCCTAAAGACATCCCAGCTGAACCCGGCAAGTCGCGGCACCTCACACGTTCGGTCCACATGCACGGCACGTTCGGGTCGCCGCTTAGCGGTGGGGGGACCGCGTATGGGCACCGGGGGTTCGGTTCGGCGAGAGGGGTCCGTACACGGCCCGAAAGCAGTCGAATGGTCCGAATTGGCCCACAGGATAGTGGCTGCGTCGGCCGGGTCGTCCGTGGTAACGGGGTACATTGACGGGGTTGAGGTCCGGGTGCTTGTGGACACGGGTGCGTCGGCCACTATCATTTCGGACCTTATTTATAACATTCTTCCCGTCCAATGTCGACCCCTTCTGCCGGTGGACGTACCGTTTTACGCGGCAAACGGGGGATCTTTGGGAATCATCGGCCAGATTCGGGCGACTATTTGTATTGGCGATATAAAATTGGCAGGTCCTATTTTTGTATCATCTTCGTTGGCCGTTCCTTGTTTACTAGGCACGGACTTTCTGTCTAAAATGCCCATCAAAATTCTCATAGACCAGGCCTGCATTGAGCTTCCGTCGGGACGGCGGGTTGAGTTTTTGAAGAGTCCTACTAAGATACGCACGGTTTGTGCGACGGTGCAGGCGCTGGCAACCCAGACTGTACGGGTGCCCCCGAGTTCGCAAATGTTGGTACCCCTTCGGTTGAGGAAACCCCTCGGGGCAGATGCGGGGGCACAGGGAGTTCTGTTGGGGCCGTCTAACAGAGCTAAAGGGGGCCTCGACTTAGCGGTGGCCCAGACCATGGTGAGGGGGGACAGTGAGCCGTTCGTTATGGTCCTGAATACGGGGTCGCGGCCGGCCGTGATTACGCAGGGAACGGTGCTGGCTCACGCCGCGCCGCTACCCGTCGAGGAACAGCTCGTTGCTCACGCCGATTCGAGTGCCGATACGCATTCTCAAAGTGAGGAGGGGACGGAGTGGTTGGACTCGTTGTGTTCCGGGTCCAGTAACTTGTCCAGTGTGCAGTCGGGTGCATTGAGGGGCTTGCTACTCGAGTTCGCTGACGTGTTTAGCAGGCACAAGTATGATATTGGCTGCACAGACCTGTTGCGCCACCACATAGCTACTGGGGACGCGGCCCCTATTCGACAGAATCCCTTCCGGCTCAGTCCAGCCGAGAAGGAGCATGTGCAGTCGGCAGTTAATGACATGTTGGCGGCCGACATCATTGCGCCCTCTTCCAGTCCGTGGGGTGCTCCTATCGTCTTGGTTAAAAAACAGGATGGGTCCTTGCGGTTCTGTGTCGATTTCCGCCGCCTAAACAAAATCTCAATGGCCGATGCGTATCCGCTCCCCAGGATGGATGAGTCTCTGGATGCCTTGGCGGGAGCACAGTTTTTTTCGACGCTCGATTTGCTTTCGGGATTTTGGCAATTACCCCTCGATGACGAATCTAAACCAAAAACCGCTTTCCGGACACCGGGAGGCCTATTTGAATTCAACCGATTACCCATGGGTTTACATTCCGCTCCTGCCACGTTCCAGAGGCTCATGGAATTGGTTTTGTCAGGCCTCCAATGGGACACCTGTTTGATTTACCTCGATGATATCATCGTTTTCAGCCGGACTTTTGAGGAGCACCTCCAGCGACTGAGAGCGGTGTTTCTCAGGATGCGTTCCGCTAAGCTTAAATTTAAACCGGCTAAATGTTTTCTGCTTCGGGAATCGGTCAGGTATTTGGGCCATATCGTTAGCCGTTCAGGGATCTCGACAGACCCTGCTAAGACGAAATGCGTCAGCTCATGGCCAACGCCGACCTCTGTCACTGAAGTCCGCAGTTTCATAGGATTCGCCTCCTATTACCGTCGTTTTGTCAAGCAGTTTGCCACCATAGCCAGGCCCCTGCACGCTTTGATGGCTAAAGGGGTGCGGTTTCACTGGGGGTCGGAAGAGGAGGCCGCGTTCTGCTCCCTTCGTGACGCCTTGGTGCAGGCTCCCCCCTTGTGTTACCCCGATTTCACGCAACCGTTTGTGCTCGACACGGATGCCAGTAACACGGGTATCGGGGGAGTGCTCTCACAGGTGGTCGGGGGGGTCGAACGGGTGGTCGCCTACGGTAGCAGGGTTCTGTCCCCCGCGGAACAACGCTACTGCGTGACACGTCGTGAATTGCTGGCGATTGTGTTTTTTATACAGCAATTCAGGCCGTATCTTTATGGCCGTCATTTTACGGTTCGCACGGACCATGCGGCTCTCCAATACGCTATGCGGGTGGCGCAGCCATCCGGCCAATTGTCCCGATGGTTGGAGGTCCTTCAGGACTACCAATTCACGACGATTTACCGCAAGGGGTTGCGCCACTCGAATGCGGATGCATTGTCGCGGTTGCCGCCGCGTACGGAATGCGCATGTCTGTTAGGATCGGCGCGGTGTAAACCCTCTGTCGCTGTCCCCGCGGAAGTTGTGCTCGCCGCCACGGATACTACGGGGGTCGACGCTCCCACGGGGAGGGACTCGCTGTTAGCGTTGCCTCTCATCGAGTGGGGCCGTCTGCAAATGTCCGACAGCTCCCTACTCACGCTATGTCGGAAGGTTGACGATCCCGAGGGAGGGGAAACGCGGGTCGGTTCCTGGGTGTGCAGACAGGGCCTTTTGATGAGGTGGGACAACATGTCCCGGCGTCACGTGCTCGTGGTGCCGTTTGCTATGCGGGGTAGGGTCGTCCTGGCTGCCCATGAACGACTCATGCACCTGGGGTTTCACAAAACGCTCGCCCTCATTCAGCGAGACTACTATTGGCCGGGGATGGGCAACGACGTGGCGAACATTCTTAAGGGATGTGTAGGGTGCGCCCAAAGAAAACCACCACCAATAGCGGCTAATCCACCGCTGCAATCCATTCAGGTTTCGCGCACGAACGAATTGGTCGCGCTAGACATCTTGGGGCCCTTTCCCGTTACACCTCGGGGAAATAAGTTCCTGCTGGTTGGCGTAGAGTACTTCACCCGCTGGCCCATGGCATGGCCACTCGCCAACCAGTCGGCTGCGGCAGTGGCGGACGCCTTTGTCCAAGGTTATGTTTAGGACAAAGGCGCCCCCGAACGCTTGCTGACGGATCAAGGAAAACATTTTTCGAGCATTTTGTTGCGCGAGGTGTGCGACCTGTTGGGTACAAAGAAAGTACGTACCTCCCCGTACCACCCGCAGACTGACGGTATGGTTGAACGTCTGAACAGGACGATTACGTCTATGCTGTGCCAACAGGTATGCGACGACCAGGTGGATTGGGACTTACAGGTACCGGGGGTACTTGCGGCCTATCGAATGGCCCCTCATGCGGCGACGGGTTTTCTCCATTTTTTCTGATGTATGGGCGGGAGGCTGATCCGGCCATGGACGTCCAACTGGGGATTTCCCAGCAAAATCTAAATTGGCAGACCATATCAAGTTTAATATCGCCAAATTGGCTGAAGCGCGAGAGGCTGCGAGATTGAATTCGCGGTCTCGGCAGATCGCGAACGAGCGATTGCATGGACGGAAGGTGCATACGCACGATTGGGAACCGGGCGATAAGGCCTGGCTGCATTGTCCACACGCACCGTTGGCTACGTCCCCCAAACTGTTGAGACCATGGAGGGGACCGGTGGAAATTGTGCGGGTTGCACGACCCCAGAGTATACAGATTAAATTGGGAAGACGCCGTTGGTACGTGCACCCCTCCCGACTGAAACCCTACGCGGCGCCGCGTGACCCCGTTTCGTGCCGTGACGACCGGGCGTGTGATGTGTCCGTCGACTCGGGGAGGGATGTGTCGCAGGCTGATCCTCACGTGTCTCCCACTGACCCACCCCCAGGTGTCTCGGACCTGACGGCTGTTGACCGTTGGGAAGCGGAACCCCGCGGCTCGCGCAGAGCCCCGAGGCCTGGCCCGTGCCTTCCTGAACTGCCGGCATCACCGGATGGCCAACCGCGTCTGGTGCCGTACGACGGACCGGCAAGGCGGACTCGGGCTAGGACGCAACACTTTTCATGAAAAAAAAAAAATTTTTTAATTTTTTTGTTCAAAACCCGACCTCGCCGTTGTGTCCCCCCCTCTGCTGGGGAAATGTCCCGTTCAAGGGACCCTCGGACATATTGGGACGCTGCACGAGTCGGAGAGAAAGGAAGAGAAAAAGAATAAAGACATTTTTTTTTATTGCTCCTTCTGCATACACATTGTCGTTGCCACTCGCCGGATTGTACATATTGTTCTTGCTGTGGGTGTGGCGGTTGCTGGTTTTTTGCGGATAGCGGTGTTCATGTTGTGTTGTTGTGTTTTTGTTGTTATGTTACGGGGCACACATAAGGGGGAGGGGGTGTTGTATATTTTGTTAGCAGCCGGGTCGGCTGCGAGCTATGTGGTAGGGGGTGATGTAGTGGTGGTGTTGACGTGCGCCGACAGTGATGGATCACGGGGCGCGGGGTTGGGCACGCGATGTGGGCGTGGTATGAACGCGCACGCCGGTGGTGAGGCGCGCTGATACAATCGGGGAAAAGAGGATCGTAGCCAGCGCGCGCAGTGATTGGTCAATAAGATGGGTGCTCTCAGCGACGTCCGCAGGAGGGGTATAAAGGGAGACGCGCGAGAGCACTCGTGGTCAGTGTTAACCAGTTGAAGACCGAAGACGGAGTGGAGGAGGTAGTGGCCCGAGACCCCTAGTCCCGCTGTCCTTGTCGGGACCGGGGCCCTGTGTGGCTCGGAGCCGAGACTGGGGAACCCGTAGTCCGACGCCCGCGTGGGTCGGGACGGTGGTACCCAGAGCCGAGACGGACACCCCAGCCGGGTGTGTTCCGGAAGGCTACGGGGCGTAAGAGCCCGTGTCAGTATAGCTGAGTGGGTGTTAGTCACCCGAGTAGCTGAGTGGGTGTTAGTCACCCGAGTAGCTGAGTGGGTGTTAGTCACCCGAGTAGCTGAGTGGGTGTTAGTCACCCGAGTAGCTGAGTGGGTGTTAGTCACCCGAGTAGCTGAGTGGGTGTTAGTCACCCGTGGAGCTGAGTGGGTGTTAGTCACCCAAGGGGCTGAGTGGGTGTTAGTCACCCAAGGGGCTGGGTGAGTGTTAGTCACCCATGTAACAGTTTGGTGTCAATAAAAAGGAGTGTGCTACCCGTGAAGACGTCTCCCGCCGAGTTACTACTTTACATACGCACACACGCACACAGACGCGGAGTCGTTGATGCTAAACGATGCTTGAAAAACTCACTCGAGACACGGGGGAGGGCGGTTCTCTCTCACTTGTCAAATTTAGTGGCCGTTGCAGGTTTACAAAGTACTGTGCCCGTACATTCCAAACGTCCTCATCGCCACGCTCGACCCTCCCCTACAAATCCCCCCCCCCGCTACCCCCCCCCGCTCACCCCCCGCAAGTGCTCACATTTCAATGTCAATGTCAGTGCAACCCCCTAAAATTTCGCGAAAACTCACCCCGACCCTGAGACCCGGTCTCAACTCGAGACACCGACCCTGAGACTCGTTTCCACTGCCACGTCCGAGCCAAGCTAGCACGGTACAGGTGGTGTTTTTCCACTGCCACGTCCGAGCCAAGCTAGCACGGTACGGGTGGTGTTTTTCCACTGCCACGTCCGAGCCAAGCTAGCACGGTACAGGTGGTGTTTTTCCACTGCCACGTCCGAGCCAAGCTAGCACGGTACGGGTGGTGTTTTTCCACTGCCACGTCCGAGCCAAGCTAGCACGGTACAGGTGGTGTTTTTCCACTGCCACGTCCGAGCCAAGCTAGCACGGTACGGGTGGTGTTTTTCCACTGCCACGTCCGAGCCAAGCTAGCACGGTACGGGTGGTGTTTTTCCACTGCCACGTCCGAGCCAAGCTAGCACGGTACAGGTGGTGTTTTTCCACTGCCACGTCCGAGCCAAGCTAGCACGGTACAGGTGGTGTTTTTCCACTGCCACGTCCGAGCCAAGCTAGCGACCAACCGAGGCCGATCCCCGACTGCTGCTGCCGGCCACGCTCGGAGGCGGAGTCTGAAGAATCTGGCTGGGGGCCAAGCAGGGCCAGTGGGGCGGGGCTAACGACGCCATCATTCACCGCTCGCAGTCGGTCGCTACGCGGCGAGGATGCGGCGTCGTCGCTACGTCGTCATCGCTACGTCGTCATGGTGCCGTCACCACTACGTCACCTTCATCGTCGTCACGGCTACGATATCACCGCTACGTCACCTTCATGGTCGTCACGGCTACGATGTCACCGCTACGTCACCTTCATCGTCGTCACGGCTACGATGTCACCGCCACGTCACGGCGTGGTCGTCGTCACGGCTACGATGTCACCGCCACATCACGGCGTGGTCGTCGTCACGGCTACGGTGTCACAGCCACGTCACGGCGTGGTGGTTGTCGCCGTCACCGCATGGAGGCGAGTCGCTCCGCCTTGAACTTGGAGACGCGTCTGGGTGCAGCAGGAGGCTCGCCGGAGTGGGAGCCGTCACCACCCGCACCTCCTGCCCTGCCGCCATCGTCGTCGTGGTGGCGGCGCGCCGTGGCTGGCGCCGTGGCTGGCGCCGTGGCTGGCGCCGTGGCTGGCGCCGTGGCTGGCGCCGTGGCTGGCGGCGGCGACAACGGCGGAGCGCCATGGGCCGATCTCTCCGAGACAACTCCAGAAAACGCCTGCGCGGGGGGGGGGGGGGGGGGCAAGACAGCACGGGGAGACACGTAAAGACACGTGGAGACACGTGAGGGATATACGGGGATACTAGGACGTGGGGACAAGGAGACAGACAGGGAGACATGTGGAGACACGTGGAGACACGTGGAGACACGTGGAGACACATGGAGACACGTGGAGACACGTGGAGACACGTGGAGACACGTGGAGACACGTGGAGACACGTGAGGGATATACGGGGATAGTAGGACGTGGGGACAGGGAGGCAACACGGGGAGACACGTGAGGGACATGAAGATACGAGTTCAAACGGAGATGCTGACGATGCTGATGATAACAATGCTGCTACCGATGCTGATGATGCTGTTGATAATGCTGCTACCGATGCTGATGATGCTGATGATGCTGTTGATAATGCTTCTGCTGACAATGCGATTGATAACGCTGTGGCTGACGATGCTATGGATAATGCTTGTGCTGATGCTATTGATGATGCTATTGATGATGCTATTGATGATGCTATTGATGATGCTATTGATGCTGCTGCTACTGATGATGCTACTGATGATGCTATTGATAATGCTTCTGGTGCTGATGATGCTACTGATGATGCTATTGATGATGCTATTGATAATGCTTCTGCTGCTGATGATGCTATTGATAATGCTTCTGCTACTGATGATGCTATTGATAATGCTTCTGCTACTGATGATGCTATTGATAATGCTTCTGCTGCTGATGATGCTATTGATAATGCTTCTGCTACTGATGATGCTATTGATAACGCTTCTGCTGCTGATGATGCTATTGATAATGCTTCTGCTACTGATGATGCTATTGATAATGCTTCTGCTACTGATGATGCTATTGATAATGCTGCTGCTACTGATGATGCTATTGATAACGCTTACGCTACTGATGATGCTATTGATAACGCTTCTGCTGCTGATGATGCTATTGATAATGCTTCTGCTACTGATGATGCTATTGATAACGCTTCTGCTACTGATGATGCTATTGATAATGCTTCTGCTGCTGATGATGCTATTGATAATGCTTCTGCTACTGATGATGCTATTGATAACGCTTCTGCTGCTGATGATGCTATTAATAATGCTTCTGCTACTGATGATGCTATTGATAATGCTGCTGCTACTGATGATGCTATTGATAACGCTTCTGCTGCTGATGATGCTATTGATAACGCTTATGCTGATGCTATTGATAATGCTTCTGCTACTGATTATGCTATTGATAATGCTGCTGCTACTGATGATGCTATTGATAATGCTTCTGCTACTGATTATGCTATTGATAATGCTGCTGCTACTGATGCTATTGATAATGCTTCTGCTACTGATGATGCTATTGATAATGCTTCTGCTACTGATGATGCTATTGATAATGCTTCTGCTACTGATGATGCTATTGATAATGCTTCTGCTACTGATGATGCTATTGATAACGCTTACGCTACTGATGATGCTATTGATAACGCTTCTGCTGCTGATGATGCTATTGATAATGCTTCTGCTACTGATGATGCTATTGATAACGCTTCTGCTACTGATGATGCTATTGATAATGCTTCTGCTGCTGATGATGCTATTGATAATGCTTCTGCTACTGATGATGCTATTGATAACGCTTCTGCTGCTGATGATGCTATTAATAATGCTTCTGCTACTGATGATGCTATTGATAATGCTGCTGCTACTGATGATGCTATTGATAACGCTTCTGCTGCTGATGATGCTATTGATAACGCTTATGCTGATGCTATTGATAATGCTTCTGCTACTGATTATGCTATTGATAATGCTGCTGCTACTGATGATGCTATTGATAATGCTTCTGCTACTGATTATGCTATTGATAATGCTGCTGCTACTGATGCTATTGATAATGCTTCTGCTACTGATGATGCTATTGATAATGCTTCTGCTACTGATGATGCTATTGATAATGCTTCTGCTACTGATGATGCTATTGATAACGCTTCTGCTACTGATGATGCTATTGATAATGCTTCTGCTACTGATGATATTGATAACGCTGCTGCTGCAGCTGCTACTCATGCTCACATCAGGCAGTGGACATCTTGACATCTCCTCCTCCACCACCTCCTTGCTGCTGCTGTCGGTGGTGGTGGGCGACTGACTCGTGATGGATGACTCACAGGTGAAGTTGTTGTTGTTGGTGGTGGTGGAGTTGGTGGCAGTTGAGTTGTTGGTGGTGGAGTCGATGTTATTGTTGTTGCTGCTGCTGGTGACGTTATTGTTGCTGCTGCTGCTGATGACGTTATTGTTGCCGGTTGTGTTGCCATCACCCCCCTCTGAAGGATGGAAGACCGCATCTCCGGCACAACCACCACCACCGCCACCACTACCGGCGATGATGGCGCTAATGATGGAGTCGCTGATGCTGCTGCTGCCATTGCTGCTGCCGTTGTAGCTGCTGCTGCCGTTGCTGCTTCCACTGTTGCTGCTGCTGCTGCCGCCGTAGCCGCCGTAGCTGAACTCGTCGCTACCCAGGCCGTCCTCGTGGCTGCGCGACTTCAGGATGGACTTGCGTGGGCGGCGGTGGCCGCTCGCCACGTCCACAAACCACCTGCTCCGGCCGGGGCACGCACACACGCACACACACACACGCACGCACAGGCACGCACGCACACACACGCACACACACACACAGGCACACACGCACACACAGGCACGCACGCACACACGCACACACACACGCACACACAGGCACGCACACACACACACACGCACGCACGCACACACACGCACACACAGGCACGCACGCACACACGGAACCGGTTCAGATAATCGTCACTGGGTGTTGGTGGCCGTGAGCGGGAATAAATCTCGGGTCACTGGGTTCGTAGCGGAGCGGAGCGCTAACCGCTACATTACCGCTCCCCCTCCACGCATACACGAGCACAAACGGATGGACACGCGCACAGATTTACACGCACAAACACGGACACACACAACAACAACACGGCGTCTGTGCCAGGCCAGGTGCACTCCGAGGCCACGTGAAGTGTCGAAGGCTCGCCGACTCGAAGTCACGGGACACACCCAGGTGCCATGGGTTGATTGCTGTGCCAGGCTAGGTGCAGGAGGAGGTGGTCACAAGACAGACCCAGGTGCCATGGATCAACTCACTGAGATGACTGAGAGATGCACCACCTGTGCCCCCAACTCACTGCCTTTTAACCGCCCGGTGCTCCGCTCGTTGTTGTGAGCGTCGCTCCCTCTGCCCTCCGTTGTTGCTGGAGGGCGACTGCCTCCAACTGCCCAGTAGCGACCTTCACGAGCCTCCTCCACAGAGGCCGATCTTTAGACTGCTGGTACCGGTCATCGGCAAGTCCACTCAGCTCCACATCCTCCCATACCGCACCAGTCCATGTCGCGCACCCGTTGAGCTCCCTCTATCCGGCCAAACAGAAGCTGCTTGGGCAGGCGGTGGCTGGGCATGCGGGCGACGTGACCCAGCCAACGCAGCCTCGCCTCTGCCAGAGGCGCTCACCGATGTCCAGATCTCTCATGGATTTGTGAGCTCCTCACACAATCCAGCCTGCAGGTTAAACCCAGGATGGATCGTAGGCAGGCCAGCCTAAATGTTTTTAACCGGCAAAGATGTTCCATTAGGGGGGTCTACGTTTTGCAAGCGTAGAGAAGGGAGGGAATGACCGTGGCCGAGAAGACCTGAAGCTTCGTGCGGAGCGACAGACCAGGTAGCTTCCACATAGAAGCGTTACGCAACCGATGAAATTAGAATGCCGCTCGGCTGATTCGGAGGGAGACCTCTGCTGTCAAGCTGGAGCCGGTCATGAGCTCACTGCCCAAGTATGGAAAGCTTTACACTCTCTCCACAGCTGCTCTATCACACAGACACACACAGACACACACAGACACACACAGACACACACGGACACACATGGACACACACGGACACACTGACACACTGACACACGGACCTGTAGATGTCGGCCGGGGAGCGGAGAGTGGTGGTGCCGCCATTGCTACCACCGCTGTGCCTGCGCCGACGATGCTGCTGCTGCTGCTCCCTCCGCTCGCTGAACTTGAGCGTCGTGTTCCTGCCGGTGTCGATACGCACCTGGGGGGAACGCAGGGCGGATCGCTCACCCACTCGCTCACCCGCCTACTCACCAGCTCGCTCGCCCACCCACCCACTCGCGTACCCGTCCACTCACCCACTCACCCGCTCGCTCACCAACCCGCCCGCTCGCTCACCCACCCACCCACCAGCTCGCACACCCATTCGCTAACCCGCCCACTCACCCACTCACCCGCTCGCTCACCAACCCACCCGCCTGCTCACCTACTCGCTCGCTCACCCATTCACTAACCCGCCCACTCACCCACTCACCAGCTCGCTCACCAACCCACCCGCCTGCTCACCTACTCGCTCGCTCACCCATTCGCTAACCCGCCCACTCACCCACTCACCCGCTCGCTCACCAACCCACCCGCCCGCTCGCTCGCCCGCCTGCTGAATGAGTGCACTAATGAGTCACGAATGAGAATACGAGTGAGAGTAGCGTGGGCCACCTTCTTGGGTTCCGTCGTGTGGGAGAAGCGAATGGTGGGCGTCCCCTCCCACTCCGTGAGGTCGTCGCCAAGCCCCTCGCCCTCCCACGCAGACCCCTCCTGCTCCTCTCTGGGTAGACAAAGACAAAGATCCCCGTGTAGCCTCTAACAGACTCTAGGGGAAAGTGTTCCGAGCGAGTAGCAGCGCCTATGAGGGTTGACACGGCACACGAGGGGGTGGGTGGCCAGCACCACGCCCGGCCGCCTTTGTATCCCCAGTGACGATGTTGACTACGACACACCGCACCAGCTACTCAATTGAGGCCGAGTCGACCTAGGGGAGGCCCAGGATCGGATCAAATAATCGCCGTGAGCGGGAATCTAACTCGGCCCGCCGGGTTCGTAGCGTAGCGCGCTAACCAGCTGCGCCATCTCTCTCTGTGTAGAAAGAGAAACACACCCACCCTGTAATTGAGTGCATGAGTGGGTGAACGAGCGAATTAAATGGTGAGTTACCACATCTTTGAATGTGTCACTGAATGAGTCTATCGGTCTCTGTTTGTTGAGTTTATGGGACTTTGCTGTGTGATGAGTCTATGGGTCTCTATCTGGTGAGTCTATGGGTCTCTGCTGTGTGGTGAGTCTATGGGTCTCTGTTTGTTGAGTTTATGGGACTCTACTGTGTGGTGAGTCTATGGGTCTCTACTGTGTGGTGAGTCTATGGGTCTCTGTTTGTTGAGTTTATGGGACTCTACTGTGTGGTGAGTCTATGGGTCTCTGCTGTGTGATGAGTCTGTAGCTCTCTGCTGTGTGATGAGACTATGGGTCTCTGCAGTGTGATGAGTATATGGGTCTCTGCTGTGTGATGAGTCTGTAGCTCTCTGCTGTGTGGTGAGTCTATGGGTCTCTGCTGTGTGATGAGTCTATGGGTCTCTGCTGTGTGATGAGTCTATGGGTCTCTACTGTGTGATGAGTCTATGGGTCTCTGCTGTGTGATGAGTCTATGGGTCCCTACTGTGTGATGAGTCTATGGGTCTCTGCTGTGTGATGAGTCTATGGGTCTCTACTGTGTGGTGAGTCTATGGGTCTCTGCTGTGTGATGAGTCTATGGGTCTCTGCTGTGTGATGAGTCTGTGGGTCTCTGCTGTGTGATGAGACTATGGGTCTCTGCAGTGTGATGAGTCTATGGGTCTCTGCTGTGTAATGAGTCTATGGGTCTCTGCTGTGTGATGAGTCTATGGGTCTCTGCTGTGTGATGAGTCTATGGGTCTCTACTGTGTGATGAGTCTATGGGTCTCTGCTGTGTGGTGAGTCTATGGGTCTCTGCTGTGTGATGAGTCTATGGGTCTCTGCTGTGTGATGAGTCTGTGGGTCTCTGCTGTGTGATGAGTCTATGGGTCTCTGTTGTGTGATGAGTCTATGGGTCTCTACTGTGTGATGAGTCTATGGGTCGCTGCTGTGTGATGAGTCTATGGGTCTCTGCTGTGTGATGAGTCTGTGGGTCTCTGCTGTGTGATGAGACTATGGGTCTCTGCTGTGTGATGAGTCTATGGGTCTCTGCTGTGTGATGAGTCTATGGGTCTCTGCTGTGTGATGAGTCTATGGGTCTCTGCTGTGTGATGAGTCTATGGGTCTCTACTGTGTGATGAGTCTATGGGTCTCTGCTGTGTGATGAGTCTATGGGTCTCTGCTGTGTGATGAGTCTATGGGTCTCTGCTGTGTGATGAGTCTGTGGGTCTCTGCTGTGTGATGAGTCTATGGGTCTCTGCTGTGTGATGAGTCTATGGGTCTCTACTGTGTGGCGAGTCTGTGGGTCTCTGCTGTGTGATGAGTCTATGGGTCTCTGCTGTGTGATGAGTCTATGGGTCTCGGCTGTGTGATGAGTCTATGGGTCTCTGCTGTGTGATGAGTCTATGGGTCTCTGCTGTGTGATGAGTCTGTGGGTCTCTGCTGTGTGATGAGTCTATGGGTCTCTACTGTGTGGCGAGTCTGTGGGTCTGCGTGACGAATCTATGGATGTTACTCACTTAGAACTTTTGGTGGTTACCGATATGTGACGGTGGATTTGATTGGACTCTGAATCTTCCAAAATATCTCCACCACCACCAGCATTATCATCAGCAATGTCACCATCAGCAACATCATCAGCATCAGCAGGGTTGCTATCTTCTGCCCTGTTGGTAAAGATAAGGGTTTGGCATGATCATCATAGCAGCAACTATTGATAACACCACTATCATCAGCAGCAGAGGGAATGAAAATCACCACCACTACTTTCATGACTACTAACATTAAAGACAAAGATGCCCCGTGGAGCCTTAGCACATTGTTGGGGCAAGTGCTGCTAGCGAGTAGCAGCAGCAGCGCCTATGAAGGCCGGCAATGTGGCACACGAGGGGGTGGGTGGCCAGCACCATGCCCGGCCGCCTTTGTCTCCCCAGTGGAGATGTTTACGCACCGCACCAGGCACTCATTTGAGGCCGAGCCGACCTTGGGGATGCCCAGGACCTCTTCACATAATCGTCACCGGTGTTGGCCGCGAGCGGGAATCGAACTCGGGTCGCCGAGTTCGTAGCGCCAAACACCACACAACCGCTCCCCACGACCACCACCACTACCACCACCACTACCACCACCACGACCACCACCACTACCACCACCACGACCACCGCCACTACCACCGCCACTACCACCGCCACTACCACCGCCACTACCACCGCCACGACCACCACCACTACCACCGACACTACCACCGCCACGACCACCGCCACGACCACCACCACCACCATGTTGTATACTAACCCTTCTTCCAAAATTGAGATTAATAATATTTGATGATTTTTATATATTATCTTTTTACTTGTTTTTTTTTTTAAACACACCAAAGCGCAGCAAACTGCAAAACACCAGGTGTTGTTAAGTAATGAACTGGAGGAGGGCTAGGATGGCAGAATTTGCAACCTTGCTTCAAGGAAAGATAAGGCCTGATGAACGGGCACATGTCACCCGTGCAGGCGGCAGAGACAGTGGGAGTGTCAGCCAGACATAGTTAAGGCAAAAAGCCCAACCATCCTGCATGGTTTTAAAGTAACGTCAAAATTCGAAATTCAACAACAGAGTAGGCTAAAGTATCGATCCTCGCGCTCGCTCAAATTGGAGACCAGGCTGCGAGCTACATCAATGAACCATTGCCATTTGCTAATCCAATACTGAATGTTAATATTACTGAAGTCAAAACGAATTCTATGACCTCAGCACATGGGCAAATAATAGGGCAGTGTCGACTCAAAGGCAATGGAAGAAAGCAGAGGCGCCTTTGTCTAAATCACAACCACAGAAAGCCAGGAATCATCACTGATTGTGTGTTTAGGGATTCCGAGCTAGTTAGAACACGTGCACACAGGGGGGAGGTAGAAGTACGCCTTGTCCTCCTGCAGCTGAGGGAACGAAAATAAGTGGGTCAGCTCAAGGCTGTGTGCACAGGGGAGGGAGCTGATTTAAACAACCCTGCACGTCTGAACGTGAGGGGGCCTTTGACCTGAAATTAAGAATAACACTCCCAGAGCAGAAGGTTGGATGGCCACAGTGAAGAGAATAAGAGTGTTTTGTATCTCTCAAGGAGGCAGACCCAGCTGAACAACAAGGCTGCGGGGGTCACCAGAAGTTCGCGTTCGCCTAGTTAAGACAAAAAGCTCAATTATTCTGTATTGCTATTAAAGTAACGTTAAAGTCGGAATTTAACAACAGGGTAGGCTAAAGTTATTGATATTCACACCCACTCCAATTAAACCAGGCCACAAGTTACGCCTACTGAACCATCACCATCATTAAGTCAATATGAAATGTTATTTCCATACTTTAATACTTTCTATACAACTCGACCCGAAGCATATGACAATCAGAACCTTCCTAAGTTAAAATTGAATCACACCCAGACAGGAGCGAATAGTCGATATAAGGTTGAAGAGGGAAGGAAATTAAGAGCACGGCGAACTGCAAACGTAAGCAAAAAGCCGGGAACGACCAGCCCAGCAACAGCGAGTCGGGCTTCGACAGGCCATAAAAGTAGAAATAATAACTCCCGGGGTCAGGGGACACAAGAAGAAGCAGGCAGACAAAAACCAGAACTGACTCCAAGGTTCAACCGCCCTCACACACAAGGAGTGACGGAAATTAATGAGGCCTTGAGTTAACGGCGTCAGCTGGACAGCAACAACCACGGCGAGCAGAGATAGGGTGGGGCAAAGACTGCGGGGCTATGGAATGCAACTTCGTGTCAGTAAAGCCCTGACAAACAAGTTAAGTTAAAGACATCACAATACATAATATCGTACATAACATCAATGTTAACGCTATTCACCGTAAACTATATTCCGCTTATATAACCATGCAGACACCAAGGAATACGAATTCCTAGGATCAAGAAACTTACCCCTTAACCTAAGATATCGGAAATAAATTAATAGTAATAAGCATATGCATGAAAAGACAAAGTAAAACTTATGGAAAAGCCAGGATAACGGGATGAATCACCACCAGGTCGAATATAAATACATAATAAAAAAAAACCGATGTTAAACCCAGGGTCGGAGAGAAAGGGAGATCCCGGCCGTCTTTGTATCCCCGCAGCGCGGGATAGGAGTGTGTATACGCTCGGGGAAACACCTCCACTTGAGTCAAGCACCACGATGGGAAACGACAGACCTTAGGTTACATACAGAATCATAACTGTGAAATAGTAAGGGACAAATGTTAACTTAAAACTTTTTAACCATTTCTTTGTGCGCCGGGTCGGAGAGAGTGTTGCCCCTCCCTCCAGGTTGTGCAACACGAACAAAGACGCCTATGAGACGATTTGTAACGTCTGTGTTTTGGGTTCATGAAGAAGGCCAGACAAGAGATAATATTGCACCCAGACAGAGAGACGACTTCGAGGCAATTTGTAACATCTGATTGTTTGCTCGTGGGTTTTATGGAGGGAGGGTGACAACGGAATATACCGTGAGTGATGCACACAAGGACATACGGACGTACAGACACACACATGGACACACCTGCCTACGGACAGATCCTGACACAGCAAAAATCGAAAGAAGCCCCGCCTTGTGGGCGGGATCCAGGGGGATTTTTCGGCATAAAGGAAAGGATCCTGAGCATTGGAAACCAGTGCGACCAGCGGGTCGGCTCACGTGGGGGGTGCGACCAGCGGGTCGGCTCAGGAGCGAGCTCGACCGGGAGGGTCGGCTCAGGAGCGAGTGCGACCAGCGGGTCGGCTCGACTCATCTTCAGCTCGTCTGGGACTCAGCCGAGTTCGATCGGCTTACCAAAGCCGGCTCTCGGGGCTCGACTCAAGCGGCTCCCCATCTCCTCTGCAGGCGGGCAAGACCCGCTTGACAGCTCAACTCAGCCTGCGTGGGTCAACCTCTGCCGAGTCGGAGGTCTCTGCTGCCGCCGGAGTGGTGAGGGTCGCGGTTTGGCGACGAGGCTCCGTGCACTGCACGCTGCGAGCGAGTTGTGGGCGCCACCTACCGACCGGGTTCCGAACTGCGACAGCGTATCAACGGGCATCCGAACCAGTTCACCACGATGACAGGGGAGCGACTGATACGTATGACGCGCACCGCCCCCTCACCACACGACCACCAGGCGTCTGTTTGACATAAAGAATCGACTCCGAACACTGACTATTCAAGACAACTCTTACCACTCAAACACACTCGAACCCATAAGCCATCTGTGGCTGGGAAGGCATCACAACGAGACCGAGTGATGGCCATCCGTCGTTTATAAAAGTATTCGTAATTTTTATCTTTAATATTTAGCGGGCTGTACTCTTAATCGCATAAATTCCCAACAGATCCATCAATACGAACTGATTCTTGGCACCTCCTTCCGCCGAGCCACGCTCACGTGGGGAGTGGTGGCCCACCGGATCCTTATCAGGTGATCTGGTCCCCAATTAGTAAACTTGGTATAAGATAACGATCTTCGGAAAAGGAGCACCGTCGCAGGCCCTTACTCCGAGCCGTTCTGTTGTCAGATAACCTGCCGATGTATCTGTTGAGATTGATGCCTTTAAGAATAATAACTGTTTTTGATTGTGTTTTTTTTTATCGCCGTATAATCTTTCAAGTATCTTTCAGTCATAATCGCCGCACGTACTCGCATCCTCTACAGAATATTCAACTGTCCCGTGACCCAAGGTGCTAACAACGTGATAAGGGTTGCGTATGATCAATAAGGAGTGCGGTACTGCGTGAACAATATTGAGTATAATCATTCATTAACGTTAAGGTTTTCTTAGCATAGTATTTGAATATTTTAACGACTCTCTCTCTCACTAACAACCATCGCGTTATGCGGGATCCATGTGCCGTTGTCAAAGTGAAATCAGACAATCGTTGATGATACTGTATTGATGCCGTGTTGACGTTCCGGGATTGAGAGTTCGCATATTATATCATAGTTAAGGTTGAATTAGTAATAAATTGATCAATACAGAAGTGGTTGTGTGATTCTTTCCTGAAATCTATGCATAAGATCTGCTTCTGCGTTGAGATCTGAACTTGGTGACCTTAATAAACACACTAACACATACTCAGTAAATGTTAAAGCGATAACGGGGTGAATCGGGGACCTAAAATATAACCACGAATACACACTCTGGGAATGTTAAAGCGAGAATGAGACGAACCTAGACAACGATGCCGAGTTAATCTAAGTCAATCTTGCATACTTACACCACACCTGCATAACTGCATACGATTAATTGCCTTATTCCGATCGATAACCCACCCTCATCACCGAGGCGGGGTCTGGTTATCATAACGACTTGGATTATCATAATTACACCCACTCGCATAATTAATACGATTACCTCTCGAATTGGCATAATTAAAATGTGCATAATTACATAAATTAACATATTTCCGGATAATTACACATTTGGCCAAATTTCATTTAATTATTATTTTCACTGAATATTCATAACCCACATATACAACATAATAATTTCACCCACGCACGCATACAACATAACAAATTTTGATAACCAACATATACAACAACCACTACCACCACCACCACGACCACCGTCACCTGAACACTTCATCCATCGCCTCCTCCTCCCTCTCCAGCTCATCCAGCCTCGCCCAGATACGACTCATCTCCTCCGTGTCCTCTCGCTGGTGACGGGGGTCGGGAGGTGCGGCCGGGGTCTCGCGGGGAGGGGCGGGGGGGGGCCTCGAGTGGGGGCTGTGGGCCACCCGCGGCTTTCCTGCACAGACACCGCCCCAAGATGAGACTCGGGGTCCCAGGGTCAGAGACCAGGCAGCACCAGGCTCGGTGCCTCGCGCTCAACTCCGGTGTCGGGCTCGCGACCTCACCTTTCTGCCTCGGTTCATCGTTCTCCAACTCCTCCCGTATTTCCATATTCCCCCTTTCCTGACGACGGGGAAAAAAATAAAGTCAACTCTTATTTGACGACGCCGACGACGTGAAGGCTCCCCCCACCATCTCTAACCTTGTCCAGCCTTGGGAGTTATTGACGACGCTGACAAGGCCATCCTACCCCCTCACCTTGTCCAGCCCCGCGAGCTCGCTGGTGAACCTCTGACGGGACTCAACGCTCCCCTGCGCTCTGCCCAGGTCGTCGATCGTCTTCTGGACGTCTGGGGAGACACGTGGGGTGGGTGGGGGGGCGGGCAAGACAGACTCTGAAGATTTATACTGAAGGAATTCAATAAGCTCCGAAGCTCTTTGGAACAGATGTTTCAGTAGGGGCACAGGGGTAGAACATTACAACAAACACAACAAAACACAAACGCGATAGCAGTCAAAGTATAGGAAAGGCAAAAACAAATCACTTAAAATATCTACGTACAAATACCAGGCGAGACACATGGAAGTACAGTACAACGGTGACCCAGTACCACAGCCCGTCCGTCGCTCGCTCTAGCCGGAGGTTCGAGCTCGGCAAGCAGCCCCGGTGAATACTGCGGTGGTGCGTGTGTCTAGGTCGACTCAGCCTCAAATGAGTACACGTCTGTGAGGAAGAGCGTTGAAGCTCAACGGATTCCTCCAGCGTCAATAAACATTCTGATTCTGAGTAGCTGGTGCAGCGGTGTGTAGTGAACACCGCTAGCACTGGGGAGACAAAGGCGGCCGGGCGTGGTGCTGGCCACCCACCCCCTCGTGTGCCAGTGGCGGCCTTCATAGGTGCTGTGTGTGCACGTGTGTCTGTGTGTGTGCGTCTGTGTGTGTGCATCTGTCTGTGTGTGTGCATCTGTCTGTGTGTGTGCATCTGTCTGTGTGTGTGCGTGCCATCTCAGTCAGTCGACCCATGGCACCTGGGTCTGCCCCGTGACCTCCAGCCAGCGGGAGTTCGACACTTCACGTGGCCTTAACGTGCACATGGCCTGGCACAAGCGCCGTGGTGACGTCACCGCCACTTAGTGATGAATGGCGGTTGTTGCGTATGTGCGCGCGTCTGCGTCTGTCTGTGTGTCTATGTGCGTGTGTCTGTCTGCGTGTGTGTCTGTGTGTGTGTCCGTCTCTGTGTGTCTGTCTGCGTGTGTGTGTGTGTCTGTGCGTGCGTACGTTGCATGCGGTGCTCTGCGATGCCTTCCGCTTGCTTGGCCGATAACGAGGCGAACCAATTGTCTCCCAGCAGCACCGTCACCTCATTAGTCTTAATGAGGTGGCCAGGCATGAAGGCGAGGGGCCCCATGGGTACCTGTAATGACAAAGGTACCAACCTCAACGTGAACTGCCTTCAACGGACCGTTGGGGCGAGTGCTCTTAGCAGCGAGTAGCCGCACCTAAGGAGGCCGGCACAGTGGCACACGAGGAGGTGGGTGGCCAGTACCACGCCGGGTATGCGTCTGTGTGCGTGCGTGGACACGCACCATGACGCTGTAGTGCAGGCGATCGGGAAGGGTGCTGAGGCGGTCTCGCAAGACACTATAATCCATCCGAACCTTCTCCCTAACGACACGCACAACACACAGACCGGGCCTCAGGGTCTCAGTGTCTAGAGTGGAGACCGGGTCTCAGTCTCTAGAGTGGAGACCGGGTCTCAGGGTCAGAGTCTGGAGTTGACATCGGGTGTGTGCAATGAAACTTCATCTCACCAGTGCTGTATCTTGGCCCTGCAATCCGAGACCACCTGTGTTGTGCACAAGACAAATTATTACGTTGATGACCACCACCATGACGAGTGCTGCTTCCGCTGCGTTGGCGGTGGCGCACAACAACAACATCCAACTCGCAATGCTTTGACGAACGCGTTTTAGTTTCCGGTTCGCAATAACAACAATCACCATTCAGTTCATTCACACCACCTACGCATTCAAGAGTTCAACTCTCAAACATCTGTCCCGAGGGCCGATTCACCGGGTTGCCCATCCACACCACCACCACAATCACTGGGTTAAAACACCACCACCACCACCACCACAACAACAACAACAATCACTGGTTTAAAACACCACCACCACCACCACCACAATCACTGGTTTAAAACACCACCACAACAACAACAATCACTGGGTTAAAACACCACCACCACTACCACAACAACAACAATCACTGGTTTAAAACACCACCACCACAACAACAACAATCACTGGTTTAAAACACCACCACCACCACAATCACTGGTTTAAAACACCACCACCACCACCACCACCACAACAACAACAACAATCACTGGTTTAAAAACACCACCACCACCACTACCACAACAACAACAATCACTGGTTTAAAACACCACCACCACCACCACAATCACTGGTTTAAAACACCACCACCACCACCACAACAACAACAATCACTGGTTTAAAACACCACCACCACCACTACCACAACAACAACAATCACTGGTTTAAAACACCACCACCACAACAACAACAATCACTGGTTTAAAACACCACCACCACCACTACCACAACA
>NW_026891376.1:4286549-4331549 GCF_015708825.2 Lethenteron reissneri
GAATTCACAGCGAACGCGCGCAGCTCCGGGGGCTGGGACGAGAGCGCGCCATTGCGAGCTTGCTCTCGGAAGACGAGGAGGAGGAACAGGAGCTCGCAAGGACGGTAAGGGGCCGGGAAAGAGAGCCTCCAGTGTCCCGCGAGACAACCCCGGGATGGGTTGCCGGTATACAAACGGGTATAAAGGATGTCTCCGGCCAGGTAACCCAGATAGACAACAAGGTAAACCAAGTAGGTGAGAGGGTAACCCAGGTACGCGAGGAAACGAATACAAATATGACCAAACTGCAATCCTCCGTTGAGACCATCCGATCCGAGATGGGGGAACTAGACTCCACGGTAGGAGGGCTAACTGGAAGGATAGCGCGACTAGAAGCAGAGTATGAGCAGCAGCGCACTGGGGGAGGAGGGAGTGGGCAGAGAGCCCACTACGGAGCCGCCACCCCTTCCCGGGCATGTTATATGTGCGATCGCCGAGGGCATCTAGTGAGGGACTGTCCTCAGGTCGCCCGAGCTAGACAAGAGCTAAGGTCAAACACTAAGGCCCCCCTAGAGAGGGGACCACCGGGGGGTGAAATCGACGTAGCCCCGACACAAACAAGGTGTGAGAATAATGGCGAGCGAGTGATCTCCACACAGGTTCCAGCAACAACGCCCACGGAAACGATGATTCCTGGCGACTGGCTGCGGGAGCTGGTGGCGGGGATCACGGGGGCCACGTCGCTGGTGGAAGGGGAGGTAAACGGAGTGCGTACCCGAATCCTGCTGGACACGGGGGCGGTGGCCTCGCTCGTGAGCGCAGCGCACTGCAGCGCGATCGGGGTCGACGTGCGTCACCTGCAGGCCCCGGACCGCGCGCTGCACACTGCGAGCGGAGCCGGAATGGGGCTGCTGGGGAGAGCCACCCTAGAGGTCCGCATAGGCAGCCAGGTGTGCACGCAGGAGTTCTACGTGTCGAGTGCGTTGTGTCACGAGTGTATCGCAGGCACCGACCTCCTAGAACGGTTGGGACTCAACGTGCAACCCCGCCAGCGATGCGCCACCATGGAGAGCAACGGCGAGCGGATACCGTTCCTGGGACGAGAACCAACCCGCCGCCGCTTTGCACCTGTGGCCGCTATCCTGGCGACGGCAGTCACCATCGGCCCGCTCACCGAGATGCTGGTGCCGGTGGCAACATCCCCCACCGACCCCGCGCTCCGACCATCAGGGGAGGTAATGCTAACTCCTCACCCGGAGTTGGCAAAACGGTATGGGGTTGTGGGATCCGCCACGTTGGTAAACGCAGATGGGGACCGATTGTTTATGCGGATGTTTAACCCCCACAATACCCCCGCGATACTGCGACGGCGCACCCCGATAGCCACAGTACACCCCCTGCACGCACGCCACTCTCACGACTCGGTGTTCGCACTCTGGGCTGAGGACCCCGGTCGTCCTGAGGGTGAGCAGGACCTGGCCTGGCGAGTCGGCCCGACTCCCCGAGCCGAGGTCGTTCCCCTGCTCGACGCGTTACATGTACCATGGGCGGACTTACCTAAGGGAGAGGCCGATCGGCTGCGCGAGTTACTGCGGGAGTATGCCGACGTGTTCAGCGAACACGACTCGGACGTGGGTCGGACCGACCTTGTTAAGCACCAAATTGACACCGGTGCAGCCCGACCCATCAAACTCCCTGCGTACCGAGTGGGCGCACCCGAACGCACCCAGATCAAGGAGGCGGTTGGGGACATGCTTCGCGATAACATAATTCAGCCCTCGGCGAGCCCCTGGTCAGCCCCAGTGGTACTAGTAACGAAAAAGGATGGGTCAACCCGGTTCTGCGTCGATTACCGTAAACTAAATGCAGTCACGCTCGGCGATGCCTTCCCCATACCCCGCATCGACGACACCTTCGACAGTCTCGCAGGAGCGCGGTATTTTTCCACCCTCGATCTGGCGTCCGGTTACTGGCAGGTGGAGATGACGGAGGAGGATCGGCCAAAAACAGCATTCACCACCCCGATGGGCCTGTTTGAGTTTCGAGTGTTGCCGTTCGGACTCACTAACGCGCCCGCGACGTTCCAGCGGCTGATGGAGTTGGTGATGCGGGGTTTGCAATGGGAACAGTGCCTGATTTACTTGGACGATGTGATAGTGTTCAGTAGATCTTTGTCTGAGCATTGGTCCAGGCTTCGAGAGGTGTTCCAGCGACTGCGAGCGGCTCATCTCAAGCTCAAGCCACGTAAGTGTTACATCGCACAACGCGAGGTGGGGTACCTCGGGCATCGCGTCAGCGAGGCAGGCGTGCGCACCGATCCGGAGAAGGTACGCGCCGTAGTGGAGTGGCCACGGCCAAGGAATCTGACGGAGATCAGATCATTTTTGGGGCTCGCCACCTATTATCGTCGATTTGTAAAGGGATTCAGCGAGATCGCACGCCCCCTCACCCAACTCACCTCCCCTAAGCACCCCTATCAGTGGACGGGGGCCTGCCAGACGGCCTTCACCACTCTCAAAGACCACCTCACCCACGCCCCCACCCTCGCTTTCCCCGATTTTACCACCGATTTTATTTTGGACACCGACGCCTGCAGCAGCGGGCTGGGCGCGGTGTTGTCACAGGTACAGGATGGGACGGAACGAGTCATCGCGTACGCCAGCCGGACCTTGAGTGGGGCCGAGCTGAACTATTGCGTGACCCGCCAAGAGTTGTACGCCGTGATTTTCGCATGCAAACAGTTCCGGCCGTATTTGTACGGCAGGAGATGTCGCGTACGCACTGACCATTATGCTCTGCAGTTTCTTCTTACATTCAAGGAGCCGCGGGGGCAGATGGCCCGGTGGTTGGCGCAGTTGCAGGAGTACAACCTGCAAATCGAGTATCGGGCTGGCCGGACGCATGCAAACGCGGACGCCTTGTCGAGGCGACCCACGGTGTACGCCGAGACGAGGGCGGAGGAGGCCTGCCCGTGTTTCACGGGGGGACGCTGCCGGCAGGCAACGGACCCCCGAGAGGCCGCGGCCACTGACCCCCCCCCAGCGAGAGAGAGTGCAGTGTGCGCCACGGAAACCCTCACAGGTGGCACTGAGGATCCCGTCGACCGCCCGGCAAGCGCGGGACCCGCGGCTCGGGACCCGATTGGACGGATCCAGGAGGACGTCGGCTGCGCCTTCCCGGGCCTAAACGACGAGCAGCTGAGACAGACCCAGCAGCGAGATCCGGATCTGGCGGCAGTGGAGGCGGCACTGCGGGAGGAAAAGAGCGCCCTACCAGGACCCTGGAGCGGTTTGTATGCCCGGTTGTGTGTGCGGAACGGAGTGGTATGGGAGTTAACCGAGGCCGGCCAGCCGGGGTGCATCTGTGTTCCTGCCCAGGTGCGACCCCAGCTGCTACGGCTGGTGCATGACCACCCACTCGGGGGCCACGATGGGGAACGACGTACTCGAGAGACCCTGCGTCGCCAGTATCTCTGGCCCAAATTGGCACAAGACGTGGCGGCCTGGGTACAGGGCTGCCGCGCCTGTCAGCAGTGCGGGCCGAAACCGGCACGATACCAGGTACCCCTAAGGCCGTTCCGCGTCAGCCGCACGAATCAGCTGGTTGGGATCGACCTACAGGGGCCATTCCCGCGATCCCATCGAGGCAACCGATATATCCTAGTCGCAGTAGAGTATTTCACCCGCTACCCCGTGGCAGTGGCCATCCCTGATAAAACGGCCTTGGTGGTGGCCCGGGCATTTGTGGAACACTACGTACTTAAGCACGGGATCCCAGAACGAGTCCTCACCGACCAGGGTAGCGAGTTCGAGGCCGAGTTGTTCCAGGCACTGTGCCGAGAGTTCGGAATCCAGAAGGACCGAACCACAGCGTACCACCCCCAGGCGAACGGGATGGTGGAGCGCATGAATCAGACCTTATCGGGGAAACTCAAACGTATGGCGGCCGCAAATCAACGGGATTGGGATGAACACCTCCCCTACGCCCTTTTCGCCTACGCCACCACCGTACACACGTCGACGGGACAAACCCCGTTTTTAATGATGTTCGGCCGTGAGTCTCGTTTACCCGCAGATCTGCTATTCGGCGTCCCTTCCCCCCAGCCGGAGGAGGGAAGCCGCCCCGTGGAACACCTGTTGGAGACCCTACGAGAAGCCCGAGGCCGAGCATACCCGCAAGGGGAAGCCGCGCATCGGCGGCAGGAACAGGGCACCCGACCCCGCATGGAACCCCCCTTATTCCTGACAGGTGCTAAGGTGTGGCTACACACCCCTCGCGTCGGGGCCGGGCAGGTGGGGAAACTGACGACCTACTGGCGGGGACCCTGGACCGTGGTGCGACAGATCTCCCCCTGGACGGTACTAATTGATGGCGGGGAGAGGGGTCGAGAGACGGTGGTCAATGTCCGCCGCTTAAAACCGTGGAAAGCGGCCCCGGCGAGAGAGAACCCCGTCACCCGAAGGCCCCAAAATCCCGGAGTACCCGCATCCCCCGTGCCCGGGGGCCTCGCGCAGTATATGGGCCCCACGGAGCCCAGGGCTCCGAGGGGCCCCGGGCGGGGCCGGGGGCGACGAGGACGGCGACCCTTAAACCCCACCGCTTCTGAGTTTGTTCCCCAGCCCGCAGGTGCCAGAGGCCGAGGGGAGCCGTTGGAATGGAGGAGGAGACCACCGCCGGAGCCCCAGGAGACGGAGCCGCCACCCCCGAGGCCAGCCACAAGGGCCGGGCGAATCCCGCGGACCCCGCGGCGATACCTCGTGGGGGCAACCCAGGCGAGGTGCTCCAGTCAACCCGGGACGGGGACTGGCACCCCGGGGGGCTATGTGGTGCCACAACGACGGGGCCGCTCTGCCGAACCAGGGAGCCGCCCGGCTTCCCCCACCGCACTGCCCCCCATCACCCGCCCCACATAAGCACACACCCGCACGCATTCCCCCCCCCATAGAGCTGGAAGGGAAGGTCACCTGATCGACCGGTTTTTATCCGAGAGGCCCTTATCGGGATTAATTCTCACGGTTTCCGGCGATCAGGGAATTGGATGACCTCCCCGTGCTACGTGGCACCGCGGCGCTGCGGCCGGCCTTAATATGGTAGGTCGTGGCGTGGGGCATTCGGCCACCGCGGTTGAGGCGCATTTCCCCCCACACACACTCCCACGGGTCGACGGGGCGAGCAGGGGAGGCACGGGACAGCATGAATAGCGGGGTCACAGGGGCTGTTGCGCATAGTCATGGAGGGTTGGGATAATTGCGCTTGAGCGCGCAGGCCCCATTGTTAGGGAGGGTAAGGGATTAAGTAGGATTTACGCCTTGCACGCGGCACACTGATTAGCATATCAACAGCACCCAGAACCGCCGTGCGCGTGCCAGAGGATCGCGAGCCCATTGTTTAGCGCAGCATCCCCTTGAAGGTAGGGAGGATAAATAGAGGGGCGCAGAGGGAAAATAGCTCCCTTCTCTCCAGGCCAGCGGACCAGCAGGACTTCCAGCCAGCGACCCGGACGTCCGTGCGACGCACCGAGGTACGCTGTTAGCGCAGAGAGCAGCGAACCTCCGCGGGCACCAAACAGTGAATAGGGAGGTGGGGTAACGTAAACGGAATAGGGGATGCAGGCGGGAGGGACCCCGGGGGCCAACGGCCCCCACAACTTTTCCGAGACCAAGGTTCTCTGCAAACCTCCTGGCTACCATCAAAGGTTTGTACACGAAGCCATACAAATATACAAACACAGACATAATTTCAACCGTGATGATGGGTACAAACTCAGTAATCATTGGAAAGATGTTATTAACCACGCAAAAAAGACTTAATTACACTTTTTTGACCATCTTATCTGACAGGCACTAGTTTACTTTACCGAGTGTTAACATCCCCAGTGTTTAACAGTAATCTCTTCATTGTTCAGCCAGCATTGGTATAAACATACGCATTTTCTTTTCTTTTCTATCATGTGTATCAGACCTCCCCCCTCCCCCCTCTCTGTCCAATGCGTTGGCGTGGGCAGCAGTGTGTCACTTGCGCACAATCGCTTCCACGCCGTCGCCCACCCCCCTTTTTTTGGCCCCTCTCTCCCGATACTTTCTATTCATTGGCTACCACATTCTGATGAGCCCCCCCACCTCTCCTCCCCCCTCAACTCGCTTTTAAGGGATTACATCTTGAATCATTGCCTCACTTGATGCAGCTGATCTGGCTGTGACTGTCCCACCTGATGACGGAGACTTGTGTTGCCTCCGAAACGTCGTGATCTTTATTTTTTTATTTTTATTAATTTTGATGTTTTACCTACGTGACTTTACCGAAAACACCTAAGAATATGATTCATAAATTATGTTAATGAGCCCCCAGTCACCGGGCGTGGCTTTGCCCAAAAAAGGATTGGCACTGGGACAGATATCGGCAGCGGCCGAGCGGCGGTGACGTCACGCTCAAGAGGACGGGGGTCGGGGTAGGTGACATGACGTCACTAGCGAGGCACACCTCCCCGTTGCGTTTGACGCCGATGAGATCACGCTGAGCGGTGACGTCAGAGAGCGGGGTCAGAGTTCAAGTTTGTTGTAGTTGGCAGTGACGTGGGGAGCGCTGCGCTCCGCACCGACCAGCCGAGTTCCATTCCCGCTCGTGGCCAACGCCGCCAGTGACGACTTTCTGAGCCGGTCCTGAGCCTCCCCTACGTCGACTCAGCCTCAAACGAGTACCCGGTGCGGTGTGTCAACATCGCCAGCGCTGGGGAGACAAAGGCGGCCGGGCGTGGAGCTGGCCACCCACCCCCTCTGTGTGTGCCGTGACGACCTCCACCGGTGCTGCTACTCGCTATGAGCAGCACTTTGTAGACGTCGTGGCTTGGCTCTCCAGCACACCGCTGGCGACATTTCACGATGACATTTTCACGTCCATAAAAGGAAAATCGCCATACGAACCTAGGCCGTTTTTTGGCAAAATCGATCCAAATTTTTTTAGCTTTTTTTGCAACGAAAAGTTTATTCCTTGGTTGTATTTAGCCTGGGTAGCCCATATATTACGTTAAAAAGTGGAAAATTTCATGCATGAAATTTTCGAATATAAAAAAGTTAATCGGCATACTGTACCGTTTTTAGGCTCAATAAGCCAAACTTTTGACAGCTTTATTTTTGGACGAAAGTTAATTTCTCTATTGTATTTATCCTTAGTATGCCATGTATTTGATTAAAATGCCGTTTTTGGCATACTTAACCTATGCCGTTTTTGGTCAATAATGGCCAAATTTTTACAGCTTCATTTTTCAACAAAAGTGCAATCCTCGCGTGTGCTTAGCCTTAGTATCCTATTTATTACGTAAAAAAGTGGTAAATTTCACCATGAAATTTTTAAGTAAAAAAATAAAATCGGCCAAAATTGGCCACACTTTCACAGCCTTATTTGTCGACAAAGGTTCATTGCTCCATTGTGTTTAGCCTTAGTATGCTATGTATTAGATTATAATTGGAAAATTTCACGATGAAATGTTCATGTCCCAAACAGAAAATCGACATACTAAACCTCTGCCGTTTTTGGATAAAATTGAACGAATTTTTACAGCTGTATTTTAAATTAAAAAGTGCATTCCTCGGTTGTGTTGAGCATGATTAGCCTATATCTTACATTAAAAGTGGGAAATTTGACCATGAAATTTGAAGTAAAAGGATCAAATCGGCATACTTTACCAATGCCGTTCTTGGCCAAAATTTGCTACATTTTCATAGCTAGATTTTCCAAGAAAAAGTGAATTCCTCCATTTTGTTAAGCATTAGTATGCTCTATATTACTTTAAAAGTGGGAAATTTCACGATTAAATTTTCACGTCCCAAAAGAAAAATCAGGTACTTATGCCGGTTAACCAAAATAAGCCAAATTGTCATAGCTTCATTTTTCAACAAAAAGTTCATTCATCAATTGTATTTACCCTTAGTATGCCGTGTATTAGATTAAAAGTGGAACATTTTATGATGAAATGTGCACGTCCCAATATAGAATATCGGCATACTAACCTATGCAGTTTTTGGCCAATAATGGACAAATATTTGCAACTTCATTTTTCAACAAAAGTGCAATCCTCGGGTGTGCTTAGCCTTAGTATCCTATATATTACGATAAAAGGTGGGAAATTTCACACCGGGTACTTCCCGCGAGTACTCTTATATAAGCGCACAACTTCATCTATCTGTGATGAACGCTGCACTTTCCTTAGTTTTCATGCAGGGGGCGCTGCAAACCTACGCGCCCCCTGCATGAACGACGGAGGAGCAGCGACAGACGTTCAATCACGTTGGAATCAATCTGCAGACGGCGGTCTTCTGGCACGGCCAGCTCTGTGTCGCCTTATCTCCACCCCGCGATCCCAACCAGGAGAAAGTCCGCATCGAACCGAACCCCGGTAAGGCCATCTACTTAACGAGTAGAGAAAATTCACACGAAATGTCGTTTTCAATGAAGTCTTCCAGATGGAAAATGATATCAGCTTTTAATGAAGAAATACAATTATCAAATGCAAAACAATATACAATTCAAAGTTGTTTCATTTTAAAACTTCAAAACGGAGCATCGGGAGTTGGCGTGAATGCATCGTTCGTGTGCAATTTTTTCGTGACTTTCCTGGCCCAAGGCCGTAAATGGTTGTGAGGGGCACCGCAGGCAGTCAGGCTTGCTTCAACCCCATGGTTGTCAACATCCAGACGTTAATCAGCAAGGACCATTTCTTGTCCTAGTTCGCGAACATATAAGACGTCATGCAAAATTGTGCAGAATGTATCTACTAGATGTGCTCTGCCTTGTAACCAAATACAAATCTGTACCAAAAATGTATTTCAAATAGGCTCTTAGAATTACCTCCTTGCTATGAAGCAGATCAGCAGACACGACATGTTTCATTTATCGATCTCTCCACGAAACAAAGGAATGTTTTACACAAACTATAACTAGCACAGACTTCTGGGAGCACGTCATTGATTCAGTGCAAGCCACCTGTGGACCCTTATTGGTGCACAGCGTTTCAAGAGCAGCCGGGCTTGCTTCAACCGATAGCTGCAAACATCCAGACGTTCATCAGTAAGGAGCATTTCTAGCCCTAGTGAGACGAAATTTGCGTCAACACATAATACCAAATTATAATTCAAGTTGTAGAGAATGTATCTACACTACGTCTAACTTTTGAGTGCTATGCCTTGTAACAGATGAATGATCCGAGTGTGCTCCCTATTTTAAAGACAATGAGTTTCTCCTGAGGGAGATGCTTCCTGAAAACACAAAAGTACCCTTTGACCTGTATCACAAGAACAATGAGTCTCACCTGAGTGATCTGTACAGGTTACTTGCAAAACACACACTGTGTCCTAACATCACTTATTCAATGTTTGACTCTTGTAGACAAAAGGTTACATGTACGCACACCATCAGACAAGTATTAATTCTAAATTCGTGACAGGCATATTAACAAAATTGAATGACTGCACTGAAATATACTGCATTAGGTTACATCGCATTAACAAGCTAATTAAAAAAAAATACGCACCGTCTGCTTAACAGTGTATGTACAACATACTAATGCACCATTCAAAACGAGTAGGCCATTGCATGCTGGCGTCTGGGTCAAAATTGAAAAAAATTCTAAACATTACCTACAAACTCCACAACTGAGATGCCACATCAACCATCGCCCCCTACTGCCAGGCTCTTGTCCACATGCAGGCCGGTGCAGGGCCACCACCTTGTGCCACACAGGGGCAGCTGCTACTTGGGGATGCTCTTCGAGTGTTTGAGACGAGAAACGATACAAAACTACGAATTGCCGAGGCAATTAAGCAAGCACAATATAAATGCAATTATGATAACATAGTGAATGCTTGGGAGCTTATTGGCTCTCGCTCCTGGTTAGAGATCTACCCAACACACAGGTCCACAAAGACTGGCCGCTCTTAACCTGCAGGTTGAACCTAGCAATTGAGTGTTCAACTTCACATTCTTGTCATTAAAGGCCTGTGACAAAGGTGCATCTATTGGAGCGACATCGTCACTGGCTTACACATCTACCGGGTCTCCATTTGACTTTGTATTGTCTCGGAGGAAGTCCACCCACACCTCCACTTCCACAAACTGCTGGGAGTTGCCTCGCTCTGCCTCACAGTCAGAATTCTCCTCCTGCTTCACGTTGCCTCCATCGATGTGAAGGTCCCATTTTGGAGTTGAATCTTCATCTTCACATTTTACCTTCACTTCTTGGCTCTTCACCATCACTTCTTCACATTTCACCTCGATACCTTTAAAAGTGTCCAAGCTGGGATTTTCTTCCGGTTCTTGTTTGATGAGGAATGGGCTCATTGAGGCACTTTGACTTTCACAAGCTGATTTCAGACTCCACTCCTGGTGGATCTTCTGATGCTTGCGTGATCTCTGGTGTCTTTGAAGATTTCGTGAAAGTGTAAACGCCTTCTCACACACACTGCACTTGAAGGGTTTCTCTCCCGTGTGTGTTCTCTGGTGTTTTACAAGAGTAGATGACTGTGCAAAAGCCTTCCCACACACACTGCACTTGAAGGGTTTTTCTCCCGTGTGTGTTCTCTGGTGTGCTACAAGATGAGCTGAAAGTGCAAACGTCTTCCCACACACACTGCACTTGAAGGGTTTCTCTCCCATATGTGTTCTCTGGTGTGCTACAAGAGCAAATGAACGTGCAAACGCCTTCCCACACACACTGCACTTGAAGGGTTTCTCTCCCGTGTGTGTTCTCTTGTGTGTTACAAGAGCAGATGACTGTGCAAACGCCTTCCCACACACACTGCACTTGAAGGGTTTCTCTCCCGTGTGTGTTCTCTGGTGTTTTACAAGAGTAGATGACTGTGCAAACGCCTTCCCACACACACTGCACTTGAAGGGTTTCTCTCCCATGTGTGTTCTCTGGTGTGCTACAAGATTAGATGACTGTGCAAACGCCTTCCCACACACACTGCACTTGAAGGGTTTCTCTCCTGTGTGAGTTCTCTGGTGCCGTGTCAAATGTTCAGGACGATCCGTGCTGTATGCACACCGGTCGCATTGATGCCTTTTTGCACCGAGCTGCGCCGAGTGCCTTTCCTCCATGAGACCAATTCTGCAGAGGCAGCGACAGCTGCAGACTGAAAAAGAAGAATATCCACACCATCTACACGTCAGTATCGAGGCACAGAGGAATGAATATACAGTCACACGTGACTTACACGTCTATAGTTATTCATATATTTATGATATAGTAAAAAAAAAGTGTCCCAAATTCATCACACGGGCTGTTATGGCACACAATGAGAGGCCAAATGGTCATAAACGTGCCTGGAAGCCCTCGTATCTTCAAAATGAACGTAAACCCAAAACTCAGAGCACACAATTTCAGCTGTTTGGCTTCAAAATAAATGTTTATGAAAGCTAAATTTAGCTGACAAAGCAAAGGGTGTTGAAAATAATACTATTTGTGTTATGCACAAATGCATAAATTAATGTTCAATCGCAACTTAGAGGTGTGAAGCCAGGCACAGATGTCCTTGATTCCTGGGATGAGCAGTTCCAACTTCAGCTGCTGCACGTGTGTGCTGTGATCACTTCCTGACTCCATTCTTTCAAAGAGTTCCAGAGGAAAACTAAAATAAACTACTGTTTTGATATAACCTCTGTGCTCAATAGAGTTAATAGACATTACTGCAAATACAAACTTGACACTGTCACACACTCAGAGGTGGAGCCAGGATTTTCAGGTAGGGGGGGGAAACCCCTCCAGCAATGAAAAATTACAGGAGTTGTTAGTGAGAAAGGAGTTGTTAGTAAGAAAGGACTTGTCCCTTGCTTTTCATTCGACGCGTGTGATCGTCATCGCGCTCGCTGAACGTGTTGATGCCTTCAGGAAAGAAAAATAGACTTTTGTATTTTGGGGGGGGGGAGGGGGGGGAAATGACCATGAAGTATGTGGCATCAACCCACATCACACCTGAGCTAAGCGCTCTGCAATGCTTACCCCCCTACCACATGGCTCTTCACGCGCCGTACTTCTACAGCTGTTCACAGAGTGCCGGGAGATTTTAGGTGGCGCTTCGCTCCTGGCCGATTAAGTCAATGGCTTCTCGGAGTTTCAATACTAATCCGTGCGAAGAACGGGTACAACTGTCATCTTAAATATAAAGCAGAACTTACACCTGTTTGTTTGTGTGAAGCAGCAAAAACTCTCCAACGCTGAGCTCTGGCGTCATGAAATTTTCACAGCTTATGCTGTCTGGAATTTCTAAGCGAACGCAGCGTCATTCCCTTCCCGAGTGGCAAAAATCGACCTGACGTAGCAGTGGGTTCAGGTTGAATTTCCTTGAGTGAAAACATCCGATTTAGGTAAATTGAAGTGTTTCGGCTTCCTTCTTGCAAGCATCAATTTTTTCAGGGTTTTTCATTGAATTATGAGGGAATATTAAATTAATCCAAGACAAGAATCCAAGTCCCGGGCGAAGCCGGGTAGTGAAGCTAGTTACTAATAAACCCCAATGATCCTATCGAAATTACGGATTTCTATCGGATCGTTGGGGGGGCACGTGCCACCCCACCCCCACTGGCTCCACCACTGTCACACTGGCATGACTCACAGGTGGTGGTGTGTCCAGACCCACGCCTGGCCACCTTCACCTGCTCAGTATTAATGCTTCCTCACTCCACCAAGTAATTCATCGAGGATCAACCAACACAGCCGAGGCTGCGTGTCTCTCTGTGGTGAGATGTTAACTACCTGTCCTGGCATACAGGAAGTCGTGGGTTCCATCCCGACCCTGACGCCTGCTGTATATTTGTAGTTTACGTGTCTCTCTCTCTCTCTCTCCCCGTGGTCGCGTGGATTTCCTTCCCGATCCTCGGGTTACCCCTCCACATGTAGAGAGTGAACACCACCACGCGTCCAGAGTAAACACCGCCACGCGTCTAGAGTGAACACCGCCACGCGTCTAGA
Organism: Lethenteron reissneri; assembly: GCF_015708825.2. NCBI lineage: Eukaryota > Metazoa > Chordata > Hyperoartia > Petromyzontiformes > Petromyzontidae > Lethenteron > Lethenteron reissneri. The sequence goes on from NW_026891376.1 coordinate 4,299,490, forward strand.
GTTAACACCGCCACATGTCTAGAGTGAACACCGCCACGCGTCCAGAGTGAACACCACCACGCGTCCAGAGTGAACACCACCACGCGTCCAGAGTAAACACCGCCACGCGTCTAGAGTGAACACCGCCACGCATCTAGAGTTAACACCGCCACATGTCTAGAGTGAACACCGCCACGCATCTAGAGTTAACACCGCCACGTGTCTAGAGTGAACACCGCCACGTGTCTAGAGTGAACACCGCCACGTGTCTAGAGTGAACACCGCCACACGTCTAGAGTGAACACCGCCACGTGTCTAGAGTGAACACCGCCACGTGTCTAGAGTGAACACCGCCACGCGTCTAGAGTGAACACCGCCACACATCTAGAGTGAACACCGCCACATGTCTAGAGTGAACACCGCCACATGTCTAGAGTGAACACCGCCACGCATCTAGAGTTAACACCGCCACGCATCTAGAGTTAACACCGCCACGTGTCTAGAGTTAACACCGCCACGTGTCTAGAGTGAACACCGCCACGTGTCTAGAGTGAACACCACCACACGTCTAGAGCGAACACCGCCACGCGTCTATAGAGTGAACACCGCCACACGTCTAGAGCGAACACCGCCACGCGTCTAGAGCGAACACCGCCACGTGTCTAGAGTGAACACCGCCACACGTCTAGAGTGAACACCACCACGTGTCTAGAGTGAACACCGCCACACGTCTAGAGCGAACACCGCCACGTGTCTAGAGTGAACACCACCACACGTCTAGAGCGAACACCGCCAGGCGTCTAGAGCGAACACCGCCACGTGTCTAGAGTGAACACCACCACATGTCTAGAGTGAACACCGCCACACGTCTAGAGTAAACACCGCCACATGTCTAGAGTGAACACCGCCACGCGTCTAGAGTGAACACCGCCACACGTCTAGAGTGAACACCACCACGTGTCTAGAGTGAACACCGCCACACGTCTAGAGTGAACACCACCACGCTGTTGACGAGCCTCACCTCGTTGTTATTGTTGTTGTGGGCAGGTCGCTTCTGAAAACAAGAGCGGTACAGCAGCTCAAGCGGGCGTGGCCTGGTAAAAAATGAAAAAAAACTGTGAATATTTAAAACAAAACAAGTTACAAAGTAGCGAGCCAGGTGAAGGGAAATTAAAACTTAAGCAAGATATTCTTTGGTTCTTTCGGTAAAGTCACATAGAATAAATAAATACATTATATAATAGCATACGACGTTTCAACTGCAACACAAGCAATCATCATCATGCACAAATGAAAGAGAAAAAAAACCTATTAAACTTAGAGTCATCTAACATAAGTCAACACCCTACCTGGTTGATAACGTTCTTCCAAAGATTGCTCAATTTGAGAGAGAGACACGGAGACACATAGACAGACACATAAGCAGAGAGATGACACAAAGACACACAGAGAGAGACACACACATAGACACACAGAGAGAAATGACACAGAGACACAGAGACACACACAGAGACATGACAGACACACAGAGAGAGACACACATAGACACACAGAGAGAGATGACACAGAGACACGCAGAGAGAGACACACATAGGCACACAGAGAAACAACGCCTCTGTGTTGAGGCCTTAAATATAGAGAGGGGGGGGGGGGGTATAGAAACTAGCACGTCAATGCAAGGCCGTAGCCATGGAGTCAACATTGGGGGGGACCAAATCTTCCACGGGTCTGGGGTCCCCCCCCCCCAGAAAAATATCTAAATTTGAAAACGATTTTCCTGCCATTTCCTCCCTAAAATATTTTTAAAAGTTCACTAGCACATGGGATGGACTTTGTTTTATTTGATACAATAATGTCTAATAGTGTATTGTAATACATTGCTCTGTTTTTTCTTTTTAACCTTTTCTTGTTTCATAGTATGTAATGGCAGAGATTAGGGATTCATAAAGTACAACGCAATCCTATAAACAGAAATCTATGTATTGTTATATGAAGACAAGTCCAGATTTTGTGGCCAAGGTTTAGCAAATTGTTGTTTTTATTAACATAGCATCGCTAATTATTATTTTAAAAAATGTTTTTATAGCAATATATTGGGGGGGGGACATCTTTAGCATATTTGATTATTATAACATTTTATAATTATCATAACATATAATAATTATTATAACATATCATTATATCTTGATTTAAAGCTTTCGTGACTGCAGGGATTCATATTCTTGGTTCTTTCGGTAAAGTCACGTAGAAGGGAAATAATAAAATAAAACGTGACTACCGAAAGAACCAAGAATATATATTATAATTAGTATAACATATTAAAATTATTATAACATGTTATATTTATTATAACATATTATATTTATTATAAGATATATTTATTAGAACATGTTATAATTATTATAACATATAATTACGACTTTGTGTCAATGAGAGATTTGGAGGTTTGGTGACTGCAGTAGAGGACACAGAGAGAGAGAGAGACACTTAATCAAACAAACTTCGTAAAATTTGGAAATGTAATGCAATACAACACAGAGAGTCGGTCAACACACAACGAACGCATCGCCTGGCTGATCGCGTTCTTCCACAGGTTGCTCAACTAAGCGAGAGAATTGAAGCGAACGCGACCAGGCGAGGGCAGGAGGCAAGGCCCCGCGTTGTAAAGTTTAAATCTGGACATCGCTTCGATGCTCGCTGCTACTCAATTGACATCCCTACGAGAGAGAGCGAGGCTCTACCTCGGTACACAACAACCACAACAACCACCACAACCACCACCACCACCACCACGACCACAACCACCACCACCACCAATACAACCACCACAACAACCACCACCACCAATACAACCACCACCACAACCACCACAACAACCACCACCACCAATACAACCACCACCACAACCACCACTACCACAACCACTACCACCACAACCACCACCACCAATACAACCACCACAACAACCACCACCACCACAACAACCACCACCAGTACCACAACCACCACAACTTTAACAACCACCACCACAACAACCACCACCACAACCGCGATGGGAATTTCTCACCTCGGATTTCAGTTCACGCGCGGAGATGCAACAGCCACGCGGTTGCAGGCCGTGACGTCACTTCCGGGGTACAAGCCCCTCCCACAGAGCGGCTCTGTAACTTAAATAAATTATGTTAATGAGCCCCGCCCACACGTGGAGGGACGGGGCGGGGCTGCTGAACACGTCGCAATGAACTCGCGACGGCTTTCGCGAATAAATTATGTTAATGAGCCCCCAGTCACCGGGCGTGGCTTTGCCCAAATAAGGATTGGCACTGGAACAGATATCGGCAGCGGCCGGAGGTGACGTCACGCTCAAGAGCTTCACGGTCGGGAGTGGGTGACATGACGTCACTAGCGAGGCACACCTCCCCCTGGCGTTTGACGCCGATGAGGTCACGCTGCGCGGTGACGTCAGAGGGCGGGGTCAGAGTTCAAGTTTGTTGACAGAAGTGGAGCGGCAGTGTCGTGGTGAGCGCTGCGCTCCGCACCGACCAGCCGAGTTCCATTCCCGCTCGTGGCCAACGCCGCCAGTGACGACTTTCCGAACCGGTCCTGGGCCTCCCCTACGTCGACTCAGCCTCAAACGATTCCCCGGTGCGGTGTGTCAACATCGCCAGCACTGGGGAGACAAAGGCGGCCGGGCGTGGTGCTGGCCACCCACCCCCTCTGTGTGTGCCGTGACGACCTCCACCGGTGCTGCTACTCGCTATGAGCAGCACTTTGTGGATGTCGTGGCTTGGCTCTCCAGCACACCGCTGGCGACATGTCACGATGAAATTGTCACGTCCATAAAAAATCAGCATAATTAACCTATGCCGTTTTTGGAAAAATTGGCCCAATTTTTCTAGTTTTATTTTTAAACAAAAAGTGCATTCCTTGGTTGTGTTTAGCCTGAGTAGCCCATATATTACATTAAAAAGTGGGGAATTTCATGCATGAAATTTTCGAATATAAAAAAGTTAATCGGCATACTGTACCGTTTTTAGGCTCAATAAGCCAAACTTTTGACAGCTTTATTTTTGGACGAAAGTTAATTTCTCTATTGTATTTATCCTTAGTATGCCATGTATTTGATTAAAATGCCGTTTTTGGCATACTTAACCTATGCCGTTTTTGGTCAATAATGGCCAAATTTTTACAGCTTCATTTTTCAACAAAAGTGCAATCCTCGGGTGTGCTTAGCCTTAGTATTCTAATAAAAATAAAACATAATAAAACAATTCTCACGACGTTTCGGCCACAACGCAAGCAGCCGTCCTCAGGTGAAAACCAGGTCCGTCGAGGCGACAGAGTCTGAATTAAACAGCACACGAGCTTGGAGCATATATATAAGCATATATATATATTATATATATGCTCCAATCTCGTGTGCTGTTTCATTCAGACTCTGTCGCCTCGACGGACCTGGTTTTCACCTGAGGACGGCTGCTTGCGTTGTGGCCGAAACGTCGTGAGAATTGTTTTATTATGTTTTATTTTTATTATTTTATTACTTCCCTTCTACGTGACTTTACCGAAAGAACCAAGAAGATGAATCCCTGCAGTCACGAAAGCTTTAAATCGAAAAATCTTAGTATTCTATATATTACGTAAAAAAAGTGGTAAATTTCACCATGAAATTTAGCTACTAATGTTACTTGTCAGTGTCTCATTATCCTAGTAGCACAAGTAGCTACTAATGTTATTTGTCAGTGTCTCATTAACCTAGTAACACAAGTAGCTACTAATGTTACTTGTCAGTGTCTCATTATCCTAGTAACACAAGTAGCTACTAATGTTACTTGTCAGTGTCTCATTATCCTAGTAACACAAGTAGCTACTAATGTTACTTGTCAGTGTCTCATTATCCTAGTAACACAAGTAGCTACTAATGTTACTTGTCAGTGTCTCATTATCCTAGTAACACAAGTAGCTACTAATGTTACTTGTCAGTGTCTCATTATCCTAGTAACACAAGTAGCTACTAATGTTACTTGTCAGTGTCTCATTATCCTAGTAACACAAGTAGCTACTAATGCTACTTGTCAGTGTCTCATTATCCTAGTAGCACAAGTAGCTACTAATGTTGTTTGTCAGTGTCTCATTAACCTAGTAACACAAGTAGCTACTAATGTTACTTGTCAGTGTCTCATTATCCTAGTAACACAAGTAGCTACTAATGTTACTTGTCAGTGTCTCATTATCCTAGTGTAATGGGTTCAATTTAGGCGCACACACTTCTTGGGAGGCAACACTCATTTATTAATTAACACAACGTTTACTCAACAGTTACTCTTACTCTACACATAGGGTGGTGACCACCGACCTACACTAGCTAACACACAATTGTATTTTAGTCTCTCTCCAGCGTGACCCAGCCAGGTGGCTGCTGGCAGTCCGCTCACTGTAGGTCTTCTCTTCTGGCATCTTCACGAGGTGTCTTCATTCTTCTCAGGAACAGCCCTGCTCTGCCCTCACACCACCCTTATATCTCGTCTCTCTGGCGTGGCCGGCTCCGCCCAGGCCACGCCTCCCTTCCCAGGCCACGCCTCACTTCCCAGGCCACGCCTCACTTCCCCCACCTCTGGGAAGGTCCGGATCCCTCCAGCACGTGACCCCCCCAGGCACCCCCTTGGGGCCCCCAGCCCTCGTACGGGCCAACACAGTAGTGACCGTTCTGTCACTACACTAGTAACACAAGTAGCTACTAATGTTACTTGTCAGTGTCTCATTATCCTAGTAACACAAGTAGCTACTAATGTTACTTGTCAGTGTCTCATTATCCTAGTAACACAAGTAGCTACTAATGTTACTTGTCAGTGTCTCATTATCCTAGTAACACAAGTAGCTACTAATGTTACTTGTCAGTGTCTCATTATCCTAGTAACACAAGTAGCTACTAATGCTACTTGTCAGTGTCTCATTATCCTAGTAGCACAAGTAACTACTAATGCTACTTGTCAGTGTCTCATTATCCTAGTAACACAAGTAGCTACACATTCTACTTATCAGTGTCTCATTATCCTAGTAGCACAAGTAGCTACTAATGCTACGTAACAATGTCTCATTAGCCTAGTAGCACTCAATTTCGGTTCGGTGATTCTGCACTTGCTCTATTGCTATAGTACTATACTGCCCTTCAGCTTTTACGAACGACCGCGGTGTTTAAGGTTACCGATTCGTCTTATCCATCCGGCTGTATAGCAAATGAAAACATTAAAAAAATACTTTACTACGCAAGTAAAAAAAAAAACTAAATTTGATTTACAGCTTTCGTATCTGCAGGGATTCATATTCTCGGTTCTTTCGGTAAAGTCACGTAGAAGGGAAACAATAAAATAATAAAAAAAATTCTAAAACGATAAAATGCTCACGACGTGAGTATTTGCAACACAAGCAATCATCATCAGGTGTGAAAAACACGGCAAGAAAATTTGAACAAAATTTAAAAACAAATTGTCTTTTAATATTTTTTTCTCTCAAATCTGTAACACCGGTCAACAAAAAAAACACTTTTTTTTCTGGCCTGGACTTTTGCAGTTGTTCTAGACTAATTTCAGGGTGCCGATTCCAAATCTGACCTCAGATTTGCTCCATCACATCTCATTTTTATGCTATCGGCATACCCCATTTTCAATTATTTTACTCGAAATTAACTCCGTCACTTATGATTGCAAGTTGTTGCGAGGTAGTGACTGCTTTAGTGTTAAAACATGGTGCTGCATTTTTAGCATAGTGTGTTTATAATATCATTTCATGTAGATATCCACATTTATTTAATATTTTTCTTCCGCAGTTCTTATTGAAAATGCAATCTTTGATATCTCAAAAACCTGATGTGATAGACTGATGCCAAATCTGGAATCGCCACCCCAAAATTACCTTAAAACCGTTGGAATACCTCGTGCCAGAAAAAAGTGTGTTGACCAGTGTAACAGCAAATGCTACACGACCTGCTCTAGCTTCATCCGGCACTGGACCCAACAGCACCACCACCCCATCTCTCGTGGACTCGGCGTGACAAATGGTCACAATTCAACACGCGCAAGCACCTCTCCTCGTTGTCTGTGTCATTTGTATCGCGACTGAATTATTAAACTCCCACACGCAGCGATCCCCCCAAACCCTTGCCTCTCTCTCCTCTCTCTCTCTCCTCTCTCTCCTCTCTCTTGTAAAGAAAATCTTGAACTCCCTCCCCAAAAACCCCCACGGCATTTATACCGCACACGCACGCACGCACGCGCACACAGAGACACACAGACACACAGACAGACACACACAGACACACAGATAGAGACACAAAGACACAGACACACAGACAGAGACACACAGACAGACACACAGACACACACAGACAGAGACACAGACACACACAGACAGAGACACACAGACACACACAGACACAAAGACAGACACAAATACACAGACACACACAGACACAGACACACAGACACAGAGACACAGACACACACACAAAGACACAGACACACACAGACACAAAAACACAGACACACAGACACACACAGACACAAAGATACAGACACACACAAAGACACAGACACACACAAAGACAGAGACACAAAGACACAGACACAGAGATGCACACATACAGAGACACAGACACACAGACACAAAGACACAGACACGCACAGACACAAAGACACAGACACACATAGACACAAAGACAAAGACACAGACACACACATACACACAGACACACAAAGCCACAGACACATACAGACACACACAGACAGAGACACACAGACACAAAGACACAGACACACACAGACAGAGACACACAGACACACAGACAGAGACACACAGACACAAAGACAGACACACAAAGCCTCAGACACACAGACACATACAGACACACAGAGACACAGACACACAAAGACACACACAGACGTTTCGGCTACAACGCAAGCAGCCGTCTTCACCTGAAGACGGCTGCTTGCGTTGTAGCCGAAACGTCGTGAGAATTATTTCATTATGTTTTATTTTTATTATTTTATTACTTCCCTTCTACGTGACTACCGAAAGAACCAAGAAGATGAATCCCTGCAGTCACGAAATCTTTAAATCGAAAATTAACAATATTACCAACATTGTCACAGTTCGTTTTTTCAGCAACAGCAGCATCAGCAACATCAGCAACAGCAGCAGCAGCAACAGCATCAGCAGCGGGGACGGGGTGAACGATGTCAAAAGAGGATTATGAGGCGATCCCCGTCCGCGTGGCCGTGCGCTGCCGCCCCATGGCGCCGTGGGAGCTGCGGGATGGCTGCGTTCCCTGCGTCACCGTCGTACCCGGCGAGCCGCAGGTGAGAGACACGGAGGGAGAGCGCGAGAGAAAGATCCGGACACATTAATTCTAGATTTGAAGCTTTCGTGACTGCAAGGATTCATATTCTTAGGTTTTTTCGGTAAAGTCACCGTGTAGGTATAAAACATCAAAATTAATGAAAATAAAATGAAACAAAAATCACGACGTTTCGGAGGCAACACAAGTCTCCGTCATCAGGTGGGACCGTCACAGCCGAATTAGCTGCATCAAGTGAGGCAATGATTCAAGATGTAATCCCTTATAAGCAAGTTGCTTGCTTACTCACTGATGCAGCTAATTCGGCTGTGACGGTCCCACCTGATGACGGAGACTCGTGTTGCCTCCGAAACGTCGTGATTTTTGTTTCATTTTATTTTCATTAATTTTGATGTTTTGCCTACCTGGTGACTTTACCGAAAAAACCTAAGAATATGAATCCGGACACATTCCCATCGGCGAGCTCCTCCGGCAGGCGAAGGCTGCGTCGGGCAACAAAACGGACACCTTTTTAACAGGTCCCTGCGGGGTGGGCTGGTAGGAACGAATAACCAAAGAATATAAACATAATGTATAATCACACTTGTTTAGCCAGGAAAGCCTCACTGAGTCTAAAGGTTTTTGTAGGGTCCTGCCAAGTGTTTGCAGTAGGGGGCGATGTTGCTACACCGAATCGGACGATACGAAGGGAGAGATTGAGGCCTAGTTCTAGGCTTTAGGCCTAGCTGTAGGCTTTAGGCCGCTGTGAGTTGATTTTTAATTTAAATGTTTTAATTATTAATGTAAACACTTTAAATGTAAATGTTTCTATTTAAAAACATCAGGGAATGTAACATTGTTAAACACTAACTCCCTTTCACACACGCGGGGGTACGATACGAAGGGAGAGTTTGAGGCCTAGTTCTAGGCTTTAGGCCTAGCTGTAGGCTTTAGGCCGCTGTGAGTTAATGTTTAATTTAAATGTTTTAATTAAAAGCTATCTCAGGGAATTATAAGGGAATGTTACACTTGTTTAGCCAGGAAAGCATCACCGAGTCTAAAGGTTTTTGTAGGGTCCTGCCAAGTGTTTGCAGTAGGGGGCGATGTTGCTACACGGACGGACGGATGGACGATATAATCTATTGTGGGCTGGTTCACTTCATTTCCTACCAGTAAAATCCTTTATATTAAGTTCACTTGCTTGCTTGCGCGCTTACGACCGTGCAAATGTTTCGGTCGTTTTTAATTTAAATCCTTTATATTAAGTTCACTTGCTTGCTTGCTTGCGCGCTTACGACCGTGCAAATCTTTCGGTCGTTTTTTATTTAAATCCTTTATATCAAGTTCGCTTGCTTGCTTGCGCGCTTACGACCGTGCAAATGTTTCGGTCGTTTTTTAACCCGCTTCCCGTGATCCAAGATCGGCCTTTGTGGAGGAGGAGGCTACTGGTGCAGTGCCAGGCTAGGTGCACTTTGGGGCAGTCGCCCTCCAGCGATAACAACGGAGGGCAGAGGAGCGACGCTCACAATAACGAGCGGAGCGCCGGGCGGATAAAATGCAGCGAGTTGGCACAGTAGGGAGGTACAGCTGGTGGTGCATCTACCGCTCATCTCGGTTGGCCAACCCGTGGCACCTGCTGGGTCTGTCCCGCGAATTCCTGTCAGCAGCGAGCCTTCGACACTTCACGTGATAGCCTCAAAGTCCACCTGGCATAGGTGCCATTGACGTCACCATCGCTTAGTGGCAAATGGCGGATATTGATTGGTATTGGTCAGAATCTTAACTACACATTTTTGGACCATCTTATCTGACAGCGCCTATTTTACTTTACCGAGTGTTAACATCCCCTTAACGACAGACGCTGTCGCCTCGACAGACCTGGTCTTCACCTGAGGATGGCTGCTTGCGTTGTGGCCGAAACGTCGTGAGAATTATTTTATTATGTTTTATTTTAATTATTGTATTACTTCTCTTCTTCGTGCTGACTTTACCGAAAGAATCAAGAAGATGAATCCCTGCAGTCACGAAAGCTTTACATCGAAAAGTACTCTCTTTATTGTCAGCCAACACTGGTATAAACAACGTGGGCATTTTCGTTCACTTCTATCATGTGCATCAACAGGTGCTTGTGCACAGGCATGTCCATGTCCACGTACACCACGTGATCTCTTTTAGCCCCGCCCTCCCGATACGTTCCATTCATTGGCTACCACATTCTGATAAGCTCCTCCCCCCCCTCTCCTCCGCCTTGGCTTGTATTTAAGAGCTTGCATCTTGGAATCCCTGCCTCACTTGATGCAGCAAATCTGGCTGTGACGGTCCCCCACCTGATGACGGAGACTTGTGTTGCCTCCGAAACGTCGTGATTTTTTATTTTCATTTTTTACCTACGTGACTTTACAGAATCTGAATATTTATTTGGACTTTAGGAGGGATCTGATGGGCTTATGAAGCTGTTTTTTCACAGATGGCCCAGCATGGGAAGTCCGCAAGTTACTACGGCAGACAGTGCAACAATAAGTAATATTTAAAAAAACTTTTAAAAAAAACACGCTTTAATGAAATGTACCCCGCTAGTAATGGAATAACTCCACGACTTCAGGAAGCAGAGAGGTCGCAATCGGGTACCCGATACCCGTACCCTACCCGATACCCGTACCCTACAAGATACCCGTACCCTACCCGATACCCGTACCCTACCCGATACCCGTACCCTACCCGATACCCGTACCCTACCCGATACCCGTACCCTACCCGATACCCGTACCCTACCCGATACCCGTACCCTACCCGATACCCGTACCCTACCCGATACCCGTACCCTACCCGATACCCGTACCCTACCCGATACCCGTACCCTACCCGATACCCGTACCCTACCCGGCTACCCTGCTGCTGCTGCTGCTACTTGCTACGATCAGCACTTGCCCCGACAGCCTGCTAGAGGCTACACGGGGGAACTTTGTCTGTGTCTACCTTCACAGGCAGTGCTGCTGCTGCTACTCGCTACTAACAGCACTTGCCCCCACAGTCTGTTAAGGCTACACGGGGTGTGGCGGTGTGTGATCTGTGTGTGATCTGTGTGTGTTCTGTGTGTGTTCTGTGTGTGATGTGTGTGTGTGGGGATTGCAGATTGTGCTGAGCGGGGAGAAGGCCTTCACGTTCGACTTCGTGTTCGACCCGGCAGCCGAGCAGGAGGAGGTGTTTAGTAACGCCGTGGCCCCTCTCATCGATGGCATTTTCAAAGGTGAGGGAGCGAGTGTGTGAGCGTGTGAGCGTGTGTGTGTGTGCGCGCGCGCGTGTGTGAGCGTGTGCGTGTGTGCGCGCGCGTGTGTGTGTGTGCACGCATGTGTGTGTGCACGCGTGTGTGTACACGAGTGTGAGTGTGCGTAAACGAGTGGGGAGTCGAGCTCGATTCCCGCTCACGTGAGTAGCTGGTGTAGTAGCTGTGTGTGGTCGTGAGTAGCTGGTGTAGTAGCTGTGTGTGGTAGTGAGTAGCTGGTGTAGTAGCTGTGTGTGGTCGTGAGTAGCTGGTGTAGTAGCTGTGTGTGGTAGTGAGTAGCTGGTGTAGTAGCTGTGTGTGGTAGTGAGTAGCTGGTGTAGTAGCTTTGTGTGGTCGTGAGTAGCTGGTGTAGTAGCTGTGTGTGGTAGTGAGTAGCTGGTGTAGTAGCTGTGTGTGGTCGTGAGTAGCTGGTGTAGTAGCTGTGTGTGGTAGTGAGTAGCTGGTGTAGTAGCTGTGTGTGGTAGTGAGTAGCTGGTGTAGTAGCGGTGTGTGGTAGTGAGTAGCTGGTGTAGTAGCTGTGTGTGGTCGTGAGTAGCTGGTGTAGTAGCTGTGTGTGGTAGTGAGTAGCTGGTGTAGTAGCTGTGTGTGGTAGTGAGTAGCTGGTGTAGTAGCTGTGTGGTCGTGAGTAGCTGGTGTAGTAGCTGTGTGTGGTAGTGAGTAGCTGGTGTAGTAGCTGTGTGGTAGTGAGTAGCTGGTGTAGTAGCGGTGTGTGGTAGTGAGTAGCTGGTGTAGTAGCTGTGTGTGGTCGTGAGTAGCTGGTGTAGTAGCTGTGTGTGGTAGTGAGTAGCTGGTGTAGTAGCTGTGTGTGGTAGTGAGTAGCTGGTGTAGTAGCTGTGTGTGGTCGTGAGTAGCTGGTGTAGTAGCTTTGTGTGGTCGTGAGTAGCTGGTGTAGTAGCGGTGTGTGGTAGTGAGTAGCTGGTGTAGTAGCTGTGTGTGGTCGTGAGTAGCTGGTGTAGTAGCTGTGTGTGGTAGTGAGTAGCTGGTGTAGTAGCTGTGTGTGGTAGTGAGTAGCTGGTGTAGTAGCTTTGTGTGGTCGTGAGTAGCTGGTGTAGTAGCGGTGTGTGGTAGTGAGTAGCTGGTGTAGTAGCTGTGTGTGGTCGTGAGTAGCTGGTGTAGTAGCTGTGTGTGGTCGTGAGTAGCTGGTGTAGTAGCTGTGTGTGGTAGTGAGTAGCTGGTGTAGTAGCTGTGTGTGGTCGTGAGTAGCTGGTGTAGTAGCTGTGTGTGGTCGTGAGTAGCTGGTGTAGTAGCTGTGTGTGGTAGTGAGTAGCTGGTGTAGTAGCTGTGTGTGGTAGTGAGTAGCTGGTGTAGATAGCGGTGTGTGGTAGTGAGTAGCTGGTGTAGTAGACTGTGTGTGGTAGTGAGTAGCTGGTGTAGTAGCTGTGTGTGTAGTGAGTAGCTGGTGTAGTAGCTGTGTGTGGTAGTGATAGCTGGTGTAGTAGCTGTGTGTGGTAGTGAGTAGCTGGTGTAGTAGCTGTGTGTGGTAGTGAGTAGCTGGGGTAGTAGCTGTGTGTGGTAGTGAGTAGCTGGTGTAGTAGCTGTGTGTGGTAGTGAGTAGCTGGGTAGTAGCTGTGTGTGGTAGTGAGTAAGCTGGTGTAGTAGCTGTGTGTGGTCGTGAGTAGCTGGTGTAGTAGCTGTGTGTGGTAGTGAGTAGCTGGTGTAGTAGCTGTGTGTGGTAGTGAGTAGCTGGTGTAGTAGCTGTGTGTGGTCGTGAGTAGCTGGTGTAGTAGCTGTGTGTGGTCGTGAGTAGCTGGTGTAGTAGCTGTGTGTGGTCGTGAGTAGCTGGTGTAGTAGCGGTGTAGTGTGGTAGTGAGTAGCTGGTGTAGTAGCTGTGTAGTGTGGTAGTGAGTAGCTGGTGTAGTAGCGGTGTAGTGTGGTAGTGAGTAGCTGGTGTAGTAGCGGTGTGTGGTCGTGAGTAGCTGGTGTAGTAGCTGTGTGTGGTAGTGAGTAGCTGGTGTAGTAGCTGTGTGTGGTCGTGAGTAGCTGGTGTAGTAGCTGTGTGGTCGTGAGTAGCTGGTGTAGTAGCTGTGTGTGGTAGTGAGTAGCTGGTGTAGTAGCTGTGTGTGGTAGTGAGTAGCTGGTGTAGTAGCTGTGTGTGGTCGTGAGTAGCTGGTGTAGTAGCTGTGTGGTCGTGAGTAGCTGGTGTAGTAGCGGTGTGTGGTCGTGAGTAGCTGGTGTAGTAGCTGTGTGTGGTAGTGAGTAGCTGGTGTAGTAGCTGTGTGTGGTCGTGAGTAGCTGGTGTAGTAGCTGTGTGGTCGTGAGTAGCTGGTGTAGTAGCTGTGTGTGGTAGTGAGTAGCTGGTGTAGTAGCGGTGTGTGGTCGTGAGTAGCTGGTGTAGTAGCGGTGTGTGGTAGTGAGTAGCTGGTGTAGTAGCTGTGTGTGGTAGTGAGTAGCTGGTGTAGTAGCTGTGTGTGGTCGTGAGTAGCTGGTGTAGTAGCGGTGTGTGGTAGTGAGTAGCTGGTGTAGTAGCTGTGTGTGGTAGTGAGTAGCTGGTGTAGTAGCGGTATGTGGTAGTGAGTAGCTGGTGTAGTAGCTGTGTGTGGTCGTGAGTAGCTGGTGTAGTAGCTGTGTGTGGTAGTGAGTAGCTGGTGTAGTAGCTGTGTGTGGTAGTGAGTAGCTGGTGTAGTAGCTGTGTGTGGTCGTGAGTAGCTGGTGTAGTAGCTGTGTGTGGTCGTGAGTAGCTGGTGTAGTAGCTGTGTGTGGTAGTGAGTAGCTGGTGTAGTAGCTGTGTGTGGTAGTGAGTAGCTGGTGTAGTAGCTGTGTGTGGTAGTGAGTAGCTGGTGTAGTAGCGGTGTGTGGTCGTGAGTAGCTGGTGTAGTAGCTGTGTTGTGGTAGTGAGTAGCTGGTGTAGTAGCTGTGTGTGTGGTAGTGAGTAGCTGGTTGTAGTAGCTGTGTGTGGTAGTGAGTAGCTGGTGTAGTAGCTGTGTGTGGTCGTGAGTAGCTGGTGTAGTAGCTGTGTGTGGTCGTGAGTAGCTGGTGTAGTAGCTGTGTGTGGTCGTGAGTAGCTGGTTGTAGTAGCTGTGTGTGGTCGTGAGTAGCTGGTGTAGTAGCTGTGTGTGGTAGTGAGTAGCTGGTGTAGTAGCTGTGTGTGGTAGTGAGTAGCTGGTGTAGTAGCTGTGTGTGGTAGTGAGTAGCTGGTGTAGTAGCTGTGTGTGGTAGTGAGTAGCTGGTGTAGTAGCTGTGTGTGGTAGTGAGTAGCTGGTGTAGTAGCTGTGTGTGGTAGTGAGTAGTGGTTGTAGTAGCTGTGTGTGGTAGTGAGTAGCTGGTGTAGTAGCTGTGTGTGGTAGTGAGTAGCTGGTTGTATTTAGTAGCTGTGTGTTGTGTGGTAGTGAGTAGCTGGTGTAGTAGCTGTGTGTGGTAGTGAGTAGCTGGTGTAGTAGCTGTGTGTGGTAGTGAGTAGCTGGTGTAGTAGCTGTGTGTGGTCGTGAGTAGCTGGTGTAGTAGCTGTGTGTGGTAGTGAGTAGCTGGTGTAGTAGCTGTGTGTGGTAGTGAGTAGCTGGTGTAGTAGCTGTGTGTGGTCGTGAGTAGCTGGTGTAGTAGCTGTGTGTGGTAGTGAGTAGCTGGTGTAGTAGCTGTGTGTGGTAGTGAGTAGCTGGTGTAGTAGCTTTGTGTGGTCGTGAGTAGCTGGTGTAGTAGCTGTGTGTGGTAGTGAGTAGCTGGTGTAGTAGCTGTGTGTGGTCGTGAGTAGCTGGTGTAGTAGCTGTGTGTGGTAGTGAGTAGCTGGTGTAGTAGCGGTGTGTGGTAGTGAGTAGCTGGTGTAGTAGCGGTGTGTGGTCGTGAGTAGCTGGTGTAGTAGCGGTGTGTGGTCGTGAGTAGCTGGTGTAGTAGCTGTGTGTGGTCGTGAGTAGCTGGTGTAGTAGCTGTGTGGTCGTGAGTAGCTGGTGTAGTAGCTGTGTGTGGTAGTGAGTAGCTGGTGTAGTAGCGGTGTGTGGTCGTGAGTAGCTGGTGTAGTAGCGGTGTGTGGTAGTGAGTAGCTGGTGTAGTAGCTGTGTGTGGTAGTGAGTAGCTGGTGTAGTAGCTGTGTGTGGTCGTGAGTAGCTGGTGTAGTAGCGGTGTGTGGTAGTGAGTAGCTGGTGTAGTAGCTGTGTGTGGTAGTGAGTAGCTGGTGTAGTAGCGGTATGTGGTAGTGAGTAGCTGGTGTAGTAGCTGTGTGTGGTCGTGAGTAGCTGGTGTAGTAGCTGTGTGTGGTAGTGAGTAGCTGGTGTAGTAGCTGTGTGTGGTCGTGAGTAGCTGGTGTAGTAGCTGTGTGTGGTAGTGAGTAGCTGGTGTAGTAGCTGTGTGTGGTAGTGAGTAGCTGGTGTAGTAGCTGTGTGTGGTAGTGAGTAGCTGGTGTAGTAGCGGTGTGTGGTCGTGAGTAGCTGGTGTAGTAGCTGTGTGTGGTCGTGAGTAGCTGGTGTAGTAGCTGTGTGTGGTAGTGAGTAGCTGGTGTAGTAGCTGTGTGTGGTAGTGAGTAGCTGGTGTAGTAGCTGTGTGTGGTCGTGAGTAGCTGGTGTAGTAGCTGTGTGTGGTCGTGAGTAGCTGGTGTAGTAGCTGTGTGTGGTCGTGAGTAGCTGGTGTAGTAGCTGTGTGTGGTCGTGAGTAGCTGGTGTAGTAGCTGTGTGTGGTAGTGAGTAGCTGGTGTAGTAGCTGTGTGTGGTAGTGAGTAGCTGGTGTAGTAGCTGTGTGTGGTAGTGAGTAGCTGGTGTAGTAGCTGTGTGTGGTAGTGAGTAGCTGGTGTAGTAGCTGTGTGTGGTAGTGAGTAGCTGGTGTAGTAGCGGTGTGTGGTCGTGCACATCGCCACTGGGGAGACAAAGGCGGCCGGGCGTGGTGCTGGCCACCCACCCCCTCGTGTGCCACAGTGCCGGTAGCCTTCATAGGTGCTGCTACTTGCTAACAGCACTTGCCCCTACAGTCTGCTGAGGTTATACAGGGGATCTTTGTCTTTGTGAGCGAGTGCGGAGTAGTTTGGCCAGCTAGAAGGGGCTAAACCATCGCTGCACGGGCTTAGAGAAGCAATGGTTCTGAGATTGGGTGGGTGAGTGAGTGAGTGGTAAGGGCGTAAGGTAAAAGATTGGTGAGTGGGTGAGTGGTACGGGCTCGAGAAGAGATGGACTGATGGGTGAGTGGGTGGGTGGAGAAGAGATGGACTGACGGGTGAGTGGGTGGGTGAGTGGTACGGGCGAGAGAAGAGATGGAGCTGATGGGTGAGTGGCACGGGTGAGAGAAGAGATGGAGTGACGGGTGAGTGGGTGGGTGGGTGAGTGGGTGAGTGAGTGGGTGGGTGGGTGGGTGAGTGGGTGGGTGTGTGGGTGGATGAGTGAGTGGGTGTGGGGGATGAGTGAGTGGGTGAGTGGGTGGGTGAGTGGGCGGGCGAGTGGGCGGGGCGAGCGAGTGGGCAGGCGGGCGGGCGAGTGGGTGGGCGAGTGAGTGGGTGGGCGAGTGAGTGAGTGAGTGACTGGGTGGTCACCACCCACCCCTCTCCCCGCTCACCGTCTCGCAGGCTACAACGCCACGGTGCTGGCGTACGGACAGACGGGTTCTGGCAAGACGTTCACGATGGGCGGCGCGTACAGCGGCGACGCCGATCCAAACTCCACCGGGATCATCCCGCGGGCCGTGCACGCTCTGTTCCGTGGGGTGCAGTCACGTGACGCCTATGAGTTCGCCATCTCCGTGTCATACCTGGAGGTGCGTCACGTTCGCACGCGTGTCACGCACGTACACGCACGCACACGCACGTACACGCACGCACACGCACGTCATGTGCACACGTGTCACGCACGTACACGCACGTACACGCACGCACACGCACGCACACGCACGTCATGTGCACACGTGTCACGCACGCACACGCACGCACACGCACGCACACGCACGTCATGTGCACGTACACGCACGTACACGCACGTACACGCACGTACACGCACGTACACGCACGTGCACGCACGCACATCATGTGCACACGTGCACGCGCACGCACGCACACGCACACGCACGTGCACACACGCGCACACACGTGTTGTTGTCGTGTTACACAGTTGTGTTAAACTGTTGTTGTTGTGTTAGACAGTTGTGTTAAACTGTTGTTGTTGTTGTTGTGTAGATTTACCGGGACGAAATCATCGACTTGCTGTACGTGGGCAAAGAGCGACCCTTGCTGTCCGTGAGGGAAGACCCCAAGGAGGGCATCAAGGTGAGACACTCTCCTGGTCACCGTTTACTATTGGTGGCCACCCGTCCGTACGTGTGTGTGTGTCTCTGTGTGTGTGTGTCTCTGTGTGTGTGCGTGCGTCTCTGTGTTGCGTGTGTGTGTGTCTTTGTGTGTGTGTGTGTGTGTCTGTGTGTGTGTGTCTCAGTGTGTGTGTGTGGTTGTATGTGCCTGTGTCTCTGTGTGTGTGCGTCTCTGTGTGTGTGTGTGTCTGTGTGTGTGTCTGTGTGTGTGTGTCTCTGTGTGTGTGTGTGTGTGTCTCTGTGTGTGTGTGTGTGTCTCTGTGTGTGTGTCTCTGTGTGTGTGTGTGTGTCTCTGTGTGTGTGTTTGTGTGTGTGTGTTTGTGTGTGTGTCTCTGTGTGTGTTTGTGTGTGTGTCTCTGTGTGTGTTTGTGTGTGTGTGTTTGTGTGTGTGTCTCTGTGTGTGTGTGTGTGTCTGTCTGTGTGTGTGTGTGTCTGTGTGTGTGTGTCTCTGTGTGTATGTGTGCGTGTGTATGTGTGCGTGTGTATGTGTGTGTCTCTGTGTGTGTGTCAATGTGTGTGTGCGTGTCTATGTGTGTGTCTGTGTGTGTCTCGGTATTTGTCTCTGTGTGTGTGTCTCTGTGTGTGTGTGTGTCTCTGTGTGTGTGCGTGCGTGTCTCTCCTCCCTCACCCCCCCCCACCCTCACCCCTCCTCACCTCACCTCCCTCTCCCCCCCCGCGGTAGATCTGCGGCCTGACTGAGCGCGTGGTGGCGTCTGCGGAGGACATAATCTGCTGCCTGCAGCAGGGAAACCTGTCACGCACCGTGGGAGCCACCGCCATGAACGCACAGTCCTCCCGCTCACACGCCATCTTCACTATCACCATCGAGCAGCGCGGCAGGGAGGACAGGTGGGGTGGTGGTGGTGGTTGTGGTGGTGGTTGTGGTGGTGGCGGTTGTGGTGGTGATGATGGTTGTGGTGGTGGTGATGATGGTGGTTGTGCTGATGATGATAATGATGATGGTTGTGGTGATGATTGTTGTGACGATGATGATGGTTGTGGTGGTGATGATGATGATTGTGGTGATGATGATAATGATGGTTGTGTGGTGGTTGTGATGATGGTTGTGGTTGTGATGATGATGGTTGTTGTAATGATGATGATGGTAGTGGTGGTGATGATGATGGTAGTGGTGGTGATGATGATGGTTGTGGTGGTGATGATGATGGTAGTGGTGGTGATGATGATGGTAGTGGTGGTGATGATGATGGTAGTGGTGGTGATGATGATGGTTGTGGTGGTGATGAAGATGGTTGTGGTGGTGATGATGATGGTAGTGGTGGTGATGATGATGGTTGTGGTGATGATGATGATGGCTGTGGTGATGATGATGATGGTAGTGGTGGTGATGATGATGGTAGTGGTGGTGATGATGATGGCTGTGGTGGTGATGATGATGGTTGTGGTGGTGATGATGATGGTTGTGGTGGTGATGATGATGGCTGTGGTGATGATGATGATGGTAGTGGTGGTGATGATGATGGTAGTGGTGGTGATGATGATGGTTGTGGTGGTGATGATGATGGCTGTGGTGGTGATGATGATGGCAGTGGTGGTGATGATGATGGTTGTGGTGGTGATGATGATGGCTGTGGTGATGATAATGCTGGTAGTGGTGGTGATGATGATGATGATGATTGTAGTGATAATGATGATGATGGCTGTGGTAGTGATGATGATGGTAGTGTTGATGATGATGATGAAGGTTATGGCGGTAGTGATGATGATGACGGTGATGATGATGATTATGATGGTAGTAGTGGTGTTGATGATGATGATGACGGTTATGGCAGTAGTAGTATTAACGACAACGCTCATGATGTCCGCGCCTCCCCTCCCGCTCGCTCAGAGAGAGTCACTGCCGCAGCAAGCTCCACCTGGTGGACCTTGCCGGCTCCCAGCGTGCCAAGCGCACCAAGGCGGAGGGTGACCGCCTGCGTGAGGGCATCAACATCAACCGCGGCCTGCTGGCGCTTGGCAATGTGATCAGCGCGCTCGGGGAGGAGGGAGTGGCACGGCGGGCTCACCACGTGCCCTACCGTGACTCAGGGCTCACGCGGCTGCTGCAAGGTGACTGAGCCACGCGCGCAAGATGCACACGCGTGACACGTGGCACGCACGTGACACACACGTGACACGCTCGTGGCATGCGCGAGTCACTCACGTGGCGTACGACGACCCTCATGGTGACCTGCGTGTGTGCGCGTGTGTATGTGTGTGTGTATGTGCGTATGTGTGTGTGTGTTTGTATGTATGTGCGCGTGTGTATGTGTGTGTGTATGTGCGTGTGTGTGTGTGTGTATGTGCGTGTGCGTGTCTGTGTGTATGTATGTGTGTGTGTGTATGTGTGTGCGTGTATGTAAGCGTGTATGTATGTGTGCGTGTATGTATGTGTCTCTCTCTTCTCTGGGAGGTAACAGCCTAACCCTCATGGTGGCCTGTGTGTGTATGTATGTGTGTGTGCGTGTATGTGTGTGGGGAGCGGTAGTGTAGCGGTTAGCGTGCTGCGCTATGAACCTGGCGACCCGGGTTCGATTCCCGCTCACGGCTAACACCAATGACGATTATCTGAACCAGTCCTGGGCCTCCCCTAGTTCGACTCGGCCTTAAATGAGTACCTGGTGCGGTGTGTAAACTTCGCCACTGGGAAGACAAAGGCGGTCGGGCGTGGTGCTGGCCATCCACCCCCTCGTGTACCGTTCCGGCCTTCATAGGTGCTCGCTAACAGCACTTGCCCCTACAGTCTGTTAAGGCTATACGGGGGGATCTTTGATCTTTGTATGTGTGTGTATGTGTGTATGTATATGTATGCGTGTCTCTCCCTGTCTCTCTCTAGATTCTCTGGGAAGTAACAGCCTGACCCTCATGGTGGCCTGCATCAGCCCGGGCGACTCCAACCTGGAAGAAACCCTCAACACTCTGCGCTACGCTGACCGTGCGCGCAAGATCAAGAACAAGCCGATCGTGAACCGTGACCCCAACACGGTCGAACTGCAGATGCTCCGGCAACAGGTGTGTTACCTCTCGACACCGGAGACGCAGAGAGAGATTCTAGCCCCCGCCTGCCCCCGTGTGTAGCCTCTTTCAGACTGTAGCAGCAGCAGTAGTAGCATCAGCAGCAGTAGCAGCAGCAGCAGTAGCAGCAGCAGCAGTAGCAGGAGCAGCAGCGCTTAATGAAGGCCGGTATCCAGAGGTCGCAATCGGGTACCCGATACCCGTACCCTACCCGATACCCGGTTACCTGTACCCGGCCGGGTATGGGTATGGCCGGGTATGGGTATGGCCGGGTATCGGGTAGGGTACGGGTAGGGTACGGGTAGGGTACGGGTAGGGTACGGGTAGGGTACGGGTAGGGTACGGGTAGGCCGTGAGTCACTGGTGAGTCACCGTTTGTCACTCATTTCCCAACGTCTTGTCTCTTCTCACAATTCAAGTTCCTAGAATCAACCCACCTGCGCCTGCAACATGGCTTCATCCCAGAGGTCGCAACCGGGTACCCGATACCCGTACCCGGCTGGGTATCGTCATCGTCGTTATCGTCGACCGAGAGTTTTGCGTTTCTCTGTTGCAGGTTCAACAGCTGCAGGTGCAGCTGCTGCAGGCTCGGGGTGGAGGTATCGTCACGATGCAGGGGTGGGTCTCTCTCTGTGTCTCTCTGTGTGTCTCTCTGTGTCTTGTGGGGGCCGTTGGCCCCCGGGGTCCCTCCCGCCAGCATCCCCTATTCCGTTTAAGTTACCCCACCTCCCTATTACTCGCTACGGTTTTGCCGGCATTCGAATGCGACGCCACTACGGTTACAGCCTCGCGCCGCGCTCCCACGCTGCGAGCATACGTGCGCACATCATCGTCAATCAAACGCCGTGCTCGCAGTATAGCCCTGTGCGGCACGTTACCAATGCGCATCCGTGTCCGACATGTAACGAACGTATGCACACACACACACGCCGCTCCGTGCACTCCAACTCCACACCAACTACGCAAGTTATGATCGCGCACCTGTATCACACACGGAGTGAACACACGCGACACCCACTCTTGCGCCGCTCTGCGCAGCGCTCGCCGTCTGCTGGCCGCTTGCGTTATGATCGCGCACCTGGGGTACGCCTATTACGCACGCCGCGAGCTTACGCACACACAGTACCACACGCGTTCCCACACGCAACCCGCGCGCTCAGCTCCGCGCAGCGCTCACTCACGTGGCGAACCACTGTGCACACAGCGCACCCACACGCTCACACTGCACGACAAGATCACGCGAGACCACGCTTCGCTATTAATGATTTATTACCTGATAACTAATGTTGAATTAGTGAGTCGACGAGGCTGGCCTATTCCACTAAACCGGCACCTATTCCCTATTTATCGGCTATGATTCTAATTCCCCTTCTTACTCACTGTTAAGTGTCCACGGCGGTCCGCTGATCCTTGTGTTAACCGCGTGCCTCGGTGCGTCGCACGGACGTCCGGGTCGGTGGCCCGAGCTGCGTCTGGTCGCCTGGCGCTGGAGTAAGAGAGCGATTTCCCCTCTGCGCTCCTCTATTTATCCTCCCTACCTCCCAAAGGGGATGCTGCGCTGAACAATGGGCTCGTGCACCCCAAGCCCGCGCACGGCAGTCCCCAGGCGCTGTTGATATGCTAATCAGTGTGCTGCGTGCAAGGCGTAAATCCTAATTACTCCCTTACCCTTCCTACCAATGGGGCTTGCGCGCTCAAGCGCAATTATCCCAACCCTCCATGACTATGCGCAACAGCCCCTGTGACCCCGCTATTCATGCTGTCCCGTGCCTCCCCTGCTTGCCCCGTCGACTCGTGGGGGTGTGTGTGGGGGGAAATGCGCCTCAACCGCGGTGGCCGAATGCCCCACGCCGCGACCACACCATATTAAGGCCGGCAGCAGCGCCGCGGTGCCACGTAGCACGGGGAGGTCATCCAATTCCCTGATCGCCGGAAACCGTGAGAATTAATCCCGATAAGGGTCTCTCGGATAAAAACCGGTCGATCAGGTAACCTTCCCTTCCAGCTCTATGGGGGGGGGGGGGATGCGTGCGGGTGTGTGCTTATGTGGGGCGGGTGATTGGGGGCAGTGCGGTGGGGGAAGCCGGGCGGCTCCCTGGCTCGGCAGAGCGGCCCCGTCGCTGTGGCACCACAGTCTCTCTGTGTGTCTCTGTGTGTCTCTGTGTGTCTCTGTGTCTCTCTGTGTCTCTCTGTGTGTCTCTGTGTCTCTCTGTGTCTCTCTGTGTGTCTCTGTGTGTCTCTCTGTGTGTCTCTGTGTGTCTCTCTCACGTCCCCCACGCTCGCTCGCTCGCATACACAGAGCCAGCTGGAGCCAGAGCCGCCGCTCACCACGTTGGGTGGTGGTGGTGGTGGTGGCGGTGGTGGTGGTGGTGGTGGCGATGGTGGTGGTGGTGGTTGTGGTGGGGGGGATGGTGGTGGGGGGGATGGATGGTGGTGGGGGTGGTGGGGGTGGTGGTGGTGGGGGTTGTGGTGGGGGGGATGGTGGTGGGGGTGGTGGGGGTGTTGGTGGGGGTGGCGGTGGGGGTGGTGGGGGTGATGGGGGTGGTGGTGGCGGTGGTGGTGGGGGGGGTGGCGGTGGTGGTGGTGGTGGGGGTGGTGGTGGCGGGGGTGGTGGGAGTGGTGGTGGTGGTGGTGGCGGTGGTGGTGGTGGTGGTGGCGATGGTGGTGGTGGTAGGGGAGTGGCGGTGCAGCGGTTAGCGTGCCGTGCTGAGAATGCGGCAGAGACCCGAGTTCGATCCCCGCTCACGGCCAACAACCACCACCAGTGATGCTTGTCTCTGTGTGTCTCTGTGTGTCTCTGTGTGTCTCTGCATGTCTCTGTGTGTCTCTGTGTGTCTCTGTGTCTTTATGGGTCTTTATGGGTCTCTGTGTGTCTCTATGGGTCTATGTGTGTATCTATGGGTCTCTGTGTGTCTCTGTGTGTCTCTGTGTGTATCTACAGGTCTCTGTGTCTCTATGGGTCTTTATGGGTCTCTGTGTCTCTGTGGGTCTCTGTGGGTCTCTGTGTATCTCTATGGGTCTCTGTGTATCTATGGGTCTCTGTTTCTCTATGGGTCTCTGTGTTTCTCTATGGGTCTTTATGGGTCTCTGTGTATCTTTATGGGTCTCTGTGTGTATCTATGGGTCTCTGTGTGTCTCTATGGGTCTCTGTGGGTCTCTGTGTATCTCTGTGGGTCTCTGTGTGTATCTATGGGTCTCTGTGTGGTTCTGTATCTCTATGGGTCTTTGTGTCTCTGTGTATCTCTATGGGTCTTTGTGTCTCTGTGTATCTCTATGGGTCTTTATGGGTCTCTGTGTATCTTTATGGGTCTTTATGGGTCTCTGTGTATCTCTATGGGTCTCTTCTGACGTTCCCCCACCCCCCCCCATGCCCCCCCCCCCTCGTGTTGGCACCATCATCAGCGGTGGTGAGGGACAGGCCGCCAGCGTGCAGTCGGTGCTGGAGCGAAACCGGAGTCTGCACGAGGCCAACGCCCAGCTGAGCAGGGAGCTGCAGGTCGCTGTGGATCACACGGCGCACCTGCGTGAGAAGCTCATCCTGGTGAGTGGTGGTGGTGAGTGGTGGTGGTGAGCGGGTGGTGAGCGGGTGGTGAGCGGGTGGTGAGTGGGTGTGAGTGGTGAGTGGGTGAGTGGGTGAGTGTGTGAGTGGTGAGTGGGTGAGAGTGCGAGAAGCTCATCCTGGTGAGTGGTGGTGGTGAGCGGGTGGTGAGTGGGTGTGAGTGGTGAGTGGGTGAGTGTGTGAGTGGTGAGTGGGTGAGAGTGCGAGAAGCTCATCCTGGTGAGTGGTGGTGGTGAGCGGGTGGTGAGTGGGTGAGTGGGTGAGTGGGTGAGTGGGTGAGTGGGTGAGTGTGTGAGTGGTGAGTGGGTGAGAGTGCGAGAAGGTCATCCTGGTGAGTGGTGGTGGTGAGTGTGTGGGGGGTGAGTGTGGTGAGTGGTGGTGGTGAGTGTGAGTGGGGAGTGTGTGAGTGGTGAGTGTGGTGAGTGGGTGAGTGGTGAGTGTGTGAGAAGCTCATCCTGGTGAGTGGTGGTGGTGAGTGGGTGGTGAGCGGGTGGTTAGTGGGTGAGTGGGTGAGTGGGTGAGTGGGTGAGTGGGTGAGTGGGTGAGTGGTGAGTGGGTGAGAGTGCGAGAAGGTCATCCTGGTGAGTGGTGGTGGTGAGTGTGTGGGGGGTGAGTGTGGTGAGTGGTGGTGGTGAGTGTGAGTGGGGAGTGTGTGAGTGGTGAGTGTGGTGAGTGGGTGAGTGGTGAGTGTGTGAGAAGCTCATCCTGGTGAGTGGTGGTGGTGAGTGGGTGGTGAGCGGGTGGTTAGTGGGTGAGTGGGTGAGTGGGTGAGTGGGTGAGTGGGTGAGTGGGTGAGTGGTGAGTGGGTGAGAGTGCGAGAAGGTCATCCTGGTGAGTGGTGGTGGTGAGTGTGTGGGGGGTGAGGGTGGTGAGTGGTGGTGGTGAGTGTGAGTGGGGTGAGTGTGAGAGTGGTGAGTGTGGTGAGTGGGTGAGTGGTGAGTGTGTGAGAAGGTCATCCTGGTGGGTGGTGGTGAGTGGGTCAGTGGGTGAGAGTGTGAGAGTGTGAGAGTGTAAGTGGGTGAGTGGGTGGTGAGTGGTTGAGGCCATCCTGGTGAGTGGTGTTGGTGAGTGGTGAGTGTGTGAGTGGTGAGTGTGTGAGAAGGTCATCCTGGTGGGTGGTGAGTGGTGGTGAGTGGGTGAGGCCATCCTGGTGAGTGGTGTTGGTGAGTGTGTGAGTGGTGAGTGTGTGAGTGTGTGAGAAGGTCATCCTGGTGGGTGGTGAGTGGTGGTGAGTGGGTGGTGAGTGTGAGTGGTGAGAGTGTGAGAGTGGTGAGCGTGTGAGTGTGTGAGTGGTGAGTGGTGAGTGTGTGAGAGTGAGTGGTGAGTGTATGAGAAGGTCATCCTGGTGAGTGGTGGTGGTGAGTGGTGAGTGAGTGGGTGAGAGTGTGAGAAGGTCATCCTGGTGAGTGGTGGTGGTGAGTGAGTGAGTGGGTGAGTGGGTGAGAGTGTGAGAAGGTCATCCTGGTGAGTGTGTGGTGAGTCTGGTGAGTGGGTGGTGAGTGGTGAGAGTGAGTGGTGAGTGTGTGAGAAGGTCATCCTGGTGAGTGAGTGGTGAGTCTGGTGGGTGGGTGAGAGTGCGAGTGTGTGAGTGTGTGAGTGTGTGAGTGTGTGAGAGTGAGTGGTGAGTGTGTGAGAGTGCGTGGTGAATGTGTGAGAAGGTCATCCTGGTGAGTGAGTGGTGAGTGGGTGAGAGTGCGAGAGTGCGAGAGTGTGAGTGGTGTGTGTGTGTGTGTGTGAGCGTGTGTATGAGTGTGTGTGTGTGTGTGCGAGTGTGTGTGTGTGCGCGAGTGTGTGAGTGAGCGAGTGCGTGTGTGTGTGTGTGTGTGAGCGTGTGTGAGCGTGTGTGTGTGTGAGTGAGTGAGTGTGCGCTGTGTGTGTGTGTGAGTGAGTGCGTGAGTGCGTGAGTGAGTGAGTGTGTGCTTTGTGAGTGAGTGAGTGAGTGTGTGCTTTGTGTGTGCTGTGTGAGTGTGCTGTGTGGGTGCGTGTGGGTGCGTGTGTGTGCGTGTGTGTGCGTGTGTGTGTGAGCGTGTGCGTGTGTGGCTTCTCACTGGACCCCTTTGCCCCTCTCCCTGGCACCGCCTCAGTCGGAGATGGAGCGCCAGAAGCTGCTGGCGCGCTTCGCCGAGCTGAAGGATCATGAAGCGTGAGTCGCCCCGTTCTGTAGTGTATAGTGTAGTGTGTAGTGTAGTGTAGTAACAATAGTGTAGTGTATAGTGTAGTGTATAATAGTGTAGTGTATCTTAGTGTAGTGTGTAGTGTGTAGTGTAGTGTATAGTGTATAGTAGAGTAGTGTGTAGTGTGTAGTGTGTCGTGTAGTGTATCGTGTAGTGTAGTGTGTAGTGTAGTGTAGTAACAATAGTGTAGTGTATAGTGTAGTGTATCTTAGTGTAGTGTATAGTGTAGTGTACTAGTACAGCACTAGTGTATAGTGTAGTGTATAGTGTAGTATACTAGTATATAATAGTGTAGTGTGTAGTGTAGTGTATCTTAGTGTAGTGTATAGTGTATCTTAGTGTAGTGTATAATGTAGTGTATCTTAGTGTAGTGTGTAGTGTATAGTGTATCTTAGTGTAGTGTATAATGTAGTGTATCTTAGTGTAGTGTATAGTGTAGTGTGTAGTGTAGTGTATCTTAGTGTAGTGTACTAGTACAGCACTAGTGTATAGTGTAGTGTATAGTGTAGTATACTAGTGTAATAAAAGGACTCGAACACTTCTTTCTGTCTTCGTGTCTTTATTCAGGTTCACGTCTCTACCCACACGGCACTCTGTTATAACTCCTGTATTTGTAGCCCCCGGCTATTCACTGCTATTATAGCTTCCTCTCCCCTCTGACTCTCTGCTTCATCTACTGTAACCTCCTCCCTGCAGACTCGCTGCTACCCCTATGCAGACTCCCGCTGCTACCCCTATGTGCAGACCCTCTGGCTGTCACTGTATGCAGACCCGCTGCCCACTCTCTCTGTGCAGCCCCGCTGCTGACTGCAGCCTCCTCGCTGCTTCGGGTCGGTCACCGCTGGCCAACGGTGCCGATCCTCGCTCCCCCCGTGTTCGTGGCGATCTCGCCACACCCTGCTTCGCCCTTCGTGGCCTTCCTCTGTTCCTGGTTCCCCGTCACTCCCCTTGCTCTTCCGGTTCCCCCTCCTTCTATACTCAACCCCTCTGCCCCCCACGTGACCTAACTCCTCCCCCCCTGACGGCACCTCAGAAGGGCCGTTTACAACCGCATTACATCACCCTCCCCCTTAAAGAAAATCCAGCCGACCTCGGCTGAATTGCAACCTGAAAAGCAATGCGGGTGTAAAGGGCCAACACGCAAAAAGACACGAAGCATTGAAGAACATCATAACAATAACACAACACAACACAATCTAACGAAACGTGAGGGATTTCGAGCGAGTACGGGTAGCCGGGCCGTCCCGGACGGTCGGCGGCCCACCCGCCGAGCGGGAACGTGGAAGGGTTTTAGGGGCGACGGGCGCAAGTTCTTCCGTCGCCATTGGAGGCCCGCCACTGTCCCGCTCGCGTCCAGAAACATCCCGTACTCGCGTCCGCGGAGGGATAGGAAGAGCTGCAGGTCCCGTGGGTTCTGCGGCTCCGGTCGGCGTCCCACAAGCGGAAGGTCCTCCTCCCTGCGCTGTCACGGCCGGCTTGTCTGTGAAGGGTACGACAGGCGCTCTCGCAAGGTCAGCAGACACAGGCAAGGGCGAGTCGGCAGCAACAGACCCCGGCAAGGCAACTTTGGGAGATGACGCATCCGGCCGTGGGGCAATGTATGGCTTCAACCGGGACGTGTGCACGAACCAACGCCGTGCACCAACCTGAACACGCGCCGACTGTGGGTTGGGAACCTCAATGAGGCGGACCGGACCCTGCCAAGGTCGATGTAATTTAGGAGATGTACCTGGCCGCACCTGTGGGCAATGAAGCCAGGCCAGGTCCCCCTTTTTCCAGGGACACTCCCCCTTTGAACGTCGGGCACACCGCTCATTCCTGGCCTGAGCCTTGGCAGTAGCCATGCGGGCATTTTCCCTCGCCTCAGCGACACGCCGAACGTTGTCCTTAATATACTCAGGAAGAGGCTTAACAGGCCCCCTCGCACCGGTTCCCAACTGGTCATGAATCGGCGGCACGTTCTCACGGCCGTACATAAGGAAAAACGGCGAGTATCCAGTAGCCGCGTGCGGCGTCATGCGATACGCCGAAAGCACCCCAGGGATATGCAAATCCCAATCAGATTGGTTTTCCCCGACTGTATGGCACAGCATGGCGGACAGAGTCCGATTCAACCGTTCCACCATACCATCCGTTTGCGGGTGGTAGGGGGACGTCCGTATCTTTTTAGTTCCAAGAGCCGCACACACCTCCCCCAACAATTTAGATGAAAAGTTACGTCCCTGATCCGTAAGGAGCCTCTCCGGAGCCTCTTTGTCCATTACATACCCAAATAGAAAGGCGTCAGTGATAGACGCCGCTGACTGGTCAGGCAAGGGCCAGGCCATCGGCCAGCGAGAGAGGTACTCCACCCCCACCAATAAATACTTATTCCCTTTAGCTGATGGCGGAAAGGGCCCCAAATATCTAACGCCACCAGCTCATTAACCCGAGATACTTTAATCGATTGTATCGGCGGAACATATGGATGTTTAGGCGGCTTACGGCGGGCACAATCGGGACACGCGCGAACGTGACCGACGACATCCGTCGTCATGCCGTGCCAATAATAGTCTCGTTGCAGCGTCAATAGGGTTTTCTGCACCCCCAGGTGTAAAAGTGTGTCACAGTGCAAAGATCTAATCAGCTCATAGCGCAATGACGCGGGCACAACGAGACGCCAGTGTTCCTGTATCCCTTCCCTCCACATCAGTAACCCATCTCGGAGAGCAGTTTCCGAATTACCACCCGCACCGACTTCCTTACCCGCCCTCTCCGTTCGTTTCCGTAACGACACCAAAGAATCGTCCAACATTTGCTCCCGAATCCACACAGACCTTGGAAGACGCAAAATCCCGTCAGCCGGTCCCCCTTCAACCGGTCCCGGTGTAAGCGGAGGTTCGAGAACATCCACTGCCCGCGCGACAGGCTGAGGGGGGGGCTGAGCCGGTCCACACCTATGCGTCCCCGACGCACACGCACAAGGGGATTGTTGCGGCAACCTGGACAGTGCGTCCGCGTTAGCGTGACGCACACCCTTCCGATGGTGAATTTGGAAGGAGAATTCTTGCAACGTGTCCAGCCATCTCGCCAATTGTCCGGATGGCTGGTCCATCTTAAGAGCGTACTGCAAGGCCGCATGGTCCGTTCGGACAATAAACGACCGACCGTACAGATACGGTCGAAATTGGCGGAGAAAAATACACAATAGCCAAAAGTTCCCTGCGAGTGACGCAGTAACGAGTTTCCGCGGGAGACAAAACCCGACTCCCGTACGCCACCACACGCTCAACACCACCTTTTGACTGGGACAACACCGCCCCAATCCCGGTGTCACTCGCATCAGTATCCAGAATGAAGGGATGTTCAAAATCCGGATAATCCAACGTCGGCGCAGTAGCCAGTAGATCGCGCAGGCTCCGAAACGCCGCCTCCTCCGGCGGTCCCCACACAAATTTGTGCCCCTTCCCAGTAAGGAGATGCAAAGGCCTGGCGATAGTAGCGAAATTCGGAACAAACCTCCGGTAATATGAGGCGAACCCCAAAAACCGACGCACATCACCCACCGTGGCGGGGGTTGCCCAATCCCGGACACACGCAGTTTTCTCTGGATCCGTGGCCACCCCGTCCGCACTAACAATATGTCCCAAGTATCGAACGGAACGTTGCAGTAGATGACATTTCTTAGGCTTGAATTTCAAATTAGCAGAACGCATTCTGGCAAAAACGGCCTCCAACCGCAATAAATGCTCATCAAATGTGCGGCTGAAGACAATAATATCATCTAAATAAATGAGACATGTCTCCCACTGCAACCCCGTCAATACCAACTCCATCAATCTCTGAAAGGTGGCAGGGGCTGCATTCAACCCCATCGGCAGACAGTTAATTGGAACAACCCCTGCGGCGTACGGAACGCTGTCTTTTCCCGCGAGGGCTCGTCAAGGGGAAGCTGCCAGAAGCCCGAAGAGAGATCTAGCGTTGAAAAAAACTTAGCCCCTGACAAGGCGTCGAGAGAATCGTCCATACGCGGCAGGGGATACGCATCTGCCACCGACACTTTATTTAACTTCCGAAAATCCACACAAAATCGTAATTTACCATCTTTCTTTTTAACCAACACGACAGGCGCGCCCCACGGGCTATTAGACGGAGATATAATATCCGCTTTCAACATGTCTTCCACTGCCCCTCGAACGTGCTCACGCTCAGCCGGACTCATCCGACGCGAGTTCAAGCGGATAGGGGCCGCGTCCCCCGTTTCGATGTGATGAGAGAGCAGCGAGGTGCGTCCCAAGTCCAAATCGTCCGAGCTAAACACATCGGAATAGCTCGCTAATAATTTATGAATCGCACAACGCTGCTCAGCGGAAAGGGCCGAATTTTCCGCACATAGTTCGGCGATCCAACGATCGTCCACCCCTCCGTCGTGTGAAACACCACCCACCAGCCCCCCGTCCGGAATGTCACTCTGAGCCGTAAACGCCGTAGTGGCGTGTGCCACAACGGTACCAGCCGGCACACACACGCTTTCAGAACTCGCATTTAACACCTGCAAAAACGGGCGTTGATCCGGACGGACAATGGTTTGCGCCCCCACCAGTGCCAATCCGCCCGTAACAGCGGCGGACGGCGACAGCAAAATTCCACAAGCACCCTGCCGACCCGGAAC
Organism: Lethenteron reissneri; assembly: GCF_015708825.2. Classification (NCBI taxonomy): domain Eukaryota; kingdom Metazoa; phylum Chordata; class Hyperoartia; order Petromyzontiformes; family Petromyzontidae; genus Lethenteron; species Lethenteron reissneri. Next base: position 4,330,690 of record NW_026891376.1, read on the forward strand.
CGGCTTCCGGTATCGTAGGGGAATGAGCATCTGCGAGCCAGGTGGAATATCAACTGAAACTTCCGATAACGCCTGCACCTGGGCAACCGGAGCCGGTCGCCCCCAGGCGGACTGTAAAAACGCCAATTTGCGGCCCCCTGGTAGTTCAATGCAATTTTCATTGATTCTAATTAGAATGGGCATCTTAGCCAAAAAATCCGTGCCCAACAAGCAAGGAACCGCCAGGGACCTCGAAATTAACACAACGCCCGAGGCCGAGACCCCCCCAATAGAAATATTAGCGTCCACCTGTCCCACGATGCCCATACTACCCCCGTTCGCAGCGATGCAGGAAGCGTAAGCCGGCCTCACGGCCCCCGGTGGGATGCTCAAAAGATGGAATATGACATCCGAAATAATGGTCGCGGACGCCCCGGAATCCACCAAAATACGCACGTCCACCCCTTGGATCGACCCCGGTACAGTGGACGAACCTGTAGCGGCCGCGACAACCCGCCGAGCCAACTTACGCCACTGCGTTATCGAGCGACAAGGCGCAGATACTGGCCCCCCATATTTTAGAACATCCGCGTCGCACAACAACGGCGATGAGTGAGGTGTCAGGCCTTGCCGGGTGTCTGGTGCGCACCGACTTGCCTGTGCCGGAGGGTCTTTCTTTGGGGCGTCCGCGATCGAGGCCTCCTGCTGGGGCGGCCCCGGAACCCGGGCCCAGCAGTCCCTGGCATAGTGGCCCCGACGGCCGCAGCGGAAACAGTCGACGTCGGGTCGGCGCGCAGCAGGCACCCCGTCCCGACGTGGCCGCGCCGGCGGCGGAGCCCGCGGCCCCGGCTCGCTTCGAGCCGGCCACGGAGTGGAGGCGG